>NC_044917.1:24192329-24272263 GCF_003576645.1 Ipomoea triloba
TGTGAAACAATTCCTCTCTAAAAACTTTGA
The DNA here is from genome assembly GCF_003576645.1 of Ipomoea triloba. Taxonomy (NCBI): domain Eukaryota; kingdom Viridiplantae; phylum Streptophyta; class Magnoliopsida; order Solanales; family Convolvulaceae; genus Ipomoea; species Ipomoea triloba. Next base: position 24,192,360 of record NC_044917.1, read on the forward strand.
TATGAAGGATATGGGTGATGCCTCTTATGTTATTGGCATAAAAATCCATAGGGATAGGTCTCGAGGTATACTGGGTCTATCTCAAGAAACCTACATCAACAAAGTGTTAGAGAGATTTCAGATGCAGAATTGTTCACCAAACGTTGCCCCCATAGCAAAAGGGGACAAGTTTAGTCTGGATCAATGTCCAAAGAATGATCTTGAAAAGGAATCCATGAAGAACATCCCGTATGCTGCAGCAGTTGGGTGTCTTGGATACATTCAAGTCTGTACAAGGCCAGACATAGCTTTTGCTGTCGGGATGCTAGGACGATACTTGCATCGTCCAGGTTTGGGCCACTAGAGAGCTGTGAAGAGAGTTTTGAGGTACCTAAAAGGAACTAAGAGTTACGTGCTTGGGTTTAAGCAGACGGACATGCTAGATGTTGTCGGTTATTCTGATGCAGACTTCGCTGGCTGTATTGATTCTCGAAAGTCAACTTCAGGGTGCGTCTTTATCATGGCTGGTGGGGCTATCTCGTGGAGAAGTGTTAAACAATCTTTAATAACTACTTCTACCATGGAAGCCAAGTTCGTTTCCCTTTACGAGGTTACATCACAAGGTGTGTGGCTCAAGAATTTCATCTCTAGGCTTAGAGTCATGGACTCCATATCTAATCCATTGAAGGTTTATTGTGATAACTCAGCTGCAATCTTCCTGGCTAAGAATGACAAAAATGGGAGTTAAAGTAAGCACCTCGACATCAAATTCTTAGCTATTAGGGAGCGTGTCAAGAATAAAGTTGTAATCGTTGAACACATTAGTACTGAGTTGATGTTAGCAGATCCCTTGACTAAAGGCATGCCTCCATTTAAATTCAAGGATCTTGTTAAAGAAATGGGACTTTCGCCCACTTTGTAATTTGTATATACATTCAGTATTCAATTTTAATGAAATTATTTTGCTTTCAGACATTTATCTCATTTAAGTTTGTACACCTTTATTTTATTGAGATAATGTACTTTGGTTGGACTTGAAATAAACATAGGGTTTGTTACATTAAGTTTCCCAAAATTAAGTGCCCAAAGTCAGTTTGCATTTAATCATAATGGATGCTACTCGTTTTAAGGCGGACATATCACTATGGTTGGTGTTTTATGGTTTTAGGGTTATGGAGTTTTGCACCAAGTGGGAGAATGTAACACTTACCACTATTACATTATTATAATATAGGTAGTAATTATAATAATTAAGGTAATATATTATTTGGTGCATTACTTCCATATCAGCTTCTGTTAATTAAGGTAAATACTAATGGTGATTGGAAGTATAATTAGGGAAGGGATACATTACCATATTGATGGCATATGGTTAGTATAAAGAGAGCCCTTGGTCCTCTCACTGCTTGATCATTCATTCTCTACACCATCAAGAGAGGGTTGAGAAAGTGAGAGAAACAGTACTGTTACTCTGTTGCAGTAGTCCCATGATTACACAATATTCATCAATCTAAAGCTATGGCTGGAGGTTAGATCCTATATTTATACTTCAGTTTTATTCTTACAATATATAATATTAAAAAAATTGGGGGTGGGGTGGGGGGCCAAGGCCCCCATAGCATGCACTTGCATCCGCCCGGTTGGTTATGGACTTAGGTCTTCCTCAATAGTTGGTATTTTGGTATGGTTTTCGAGGAGTTTTTGTAAGTGTGATTAGGAAAGAGAACATAGAGGTGAGAAAAAAAAGAAAAAGAAAAAGTAAATCAAAATTAAAAAATAGAAAAAGAATTAATAAAAAAATTATTTAAGCCTGCATCCAGTGAATCTGCGCCTCACGTTCTGTTCTGCTGCCCAGTGGGTCCCACTGGGGCTGACAAAATTTAGTCTCTTGCAGGAGAAAGACACCCTCAAAACATCATTCTCACATTTGTTAAAAGACTTGCCTTCAAGTTTTTATTGTTCTAAAAACTTAACAAAATTTACTTAAGCCTGCATCCAGTGAATCTGCACCTCACGTTCTGTTCTGCTGCCCAGTGGGCCCCACTGGGGCTGACAAAATTTGATCTCTTGCAGGAGAAAGACACCCTCAAAACATCATTCTCACATTTGTTAAAAAAACTTGCCCTCAAGTTTTTATTGTTCTAAAAACTTAACAAAATTTACAAATGGGGATAGCCTTATGGCAGATGCTTAGGTATTGGGTTATTTAATTTAGATTTATATAATTTGGGTTGATTTTTTTTTTCTTGTACGAAAAAGTAAAATTGAAGTTTTTGTCTTTGTATGCAACATTGATTTCAATGAAACACTTATTGACACGAGTATTAGAGCGATTTTTTTTCTGTAGTATTGACTCTGTTACAATGTAGTATATATTTTTTCAACCTACTGAAGCACAAAGAGTCAACGGCCACACACTGAGATTCGAACCTAAGACATCTTATTTGAGAAGTCACAACTATGTTGCTCGACCACAAGACCTTTGGCTTATTAATTTTTTCTTTTTCTTCTTTCTTTTTTTGGTCAAATTTTTTCTTATGTTTTACATACTAATGCGCTCATCGGATGTTGAGTGGTTGCCTTATGTTTTATTTTTCCCTTTCCCCTCTTTTGTTGCTGGCCTAGTAAAAAACCTTTGCAAAACTTCATTGTAACTAATAATCTTGTTCTTTTTTTTTTTTTTTTTTTTTTTTTTCAAAAAAATTTTTTTTTTTTTTTTTTTTTTTTTTTTTTTTGCATACAATAATCTTGTTCTTATTGTTCCTTTTAATTTTTCATAAGTTGCAATTTAGATCTCTCAACAAGAGAGACAATAAAATCTCACTTTTGTATTACACATGTGGAGCTTGTTAATTAATATATAGAGACAAATTTGTAATTTATAATACTAAAAGATTAAAGGTTGCGCTGTATATGTTGGGAAACAATTCTCGAAAACCCAAGAAATGGACGAAAATGGAAAAATCCACTAAAACAAAATATTACAAAAAATTCCAGGAATTTAAACCTACAACAAAGGTTAGATAAACCTGGAATACAAGGGACGTGAAGAACGGGCTTTTGGGGTGGTTGTAAGTACGAGTCGAGTTGCCTCTGTCCTTAAAACCTTATTTACCGCCTCCCGGGGTGCTGGAGTGTTGCGGTCTAGGTTTCACAGGATAAAACGTACTACGATCCGCCGTTTGAGCACACAAACTTGGATCCGGCGAACGAGAACGTGGGATGAACACAGGTGGCTAGAACGAAGGAAGAGTAGGGTTTCGAGGTGGAAAACAGATTTCTCTTCGTGCGTATATTCACAAAATGCTGCTCAACCTGGAAATATATAAGAGATTAAGGAATAATGGCACATCAATATGGCAATTAATTCTGGCTATATAACCTACGTAACAACTCTCCACTAACCCCATTAACAATAGCTTTAACTCACAAAATTAACAATTAGAATTAATACAAAATTAATTCCGTAACAGCTAGAGTTAAGCTCTTGAACGGTCACCACGAAGGTGAAGGGTTAGGCCAGAACCTGTCCACGAGAGGTCAACCAAAAGATTGCCTTCGAGACGTGACTCATAGCATCGAGAGGTCGATTGAGCGGACTTAGAGTGATCAGTTCTTAACCGCGAGAGATCGACCTGTGAGCTGCGAGAGATCACGTTTCTGCCACGAGACATCAAGTCCAGGCTGCCGCGAACTTCCTACCGCGAGACATCGAACGCATCGCGCGGGCGTAACTCGGCCGGGCTGCCGCGAACTTCCTACCGCGAGACATCGAACGCATCGCGCGGGCGTAACTCGGCCGCACGAGACATTATTTATGTCTCGAACTTCCTAGCCCAGTTCGAGACCTCGACTATGTCTCGAACATCTGTGCCGCGAGACTATGTCTCGCGCGCTGCTGCGCCTGCCAATTTTCCGGACGACATTCATGCCCGCAGGTGCCGGCGCACACGAGTTCAAGCCTTTCGAACTCATTTTTGGGATTTGATTTGCACCCTCCCTGCGCGCGAGAGAAAGCCTCTATGCCATACAAGTCAATTAGCCTTAAAAAGACTCTTGTATTTATAGTGGGTGAAATCCCCTTCCCAAACCAATGTGGGACAAATGTTTTTCCTTAAAGATTTTCCCACAATTTTCCATCTCAATGGGTCTACTTTGAGAACCAATTTCTCATTCACCCATTATCCATTTTGAGCGTATAATATATCGATCTTTTCGTCTCACTACGAAGAATCCGAATCCACTTTGACCCGACCCAAATCGGATGTGGACCCTACATATATTTATACCACAAAATGGCCACTTAAAATGCCATTTATGCCATTTTTTCCAACACTATAAATAGGCTAGTCGATGAACCATAACTGTTGAAATCGGCACGGCCAACACCTTATAGAAAGATAGATCAAAACTGTCATTTCACTAAAAATAAATAAATAAAGGGTCAATAATGTTTTCATCAATAATTGAGAAACTAAAATTGTTATTTCATATAAATATAGGGATAAAAATGCTATGAATATTTTTTTGTTTGTTGACTAGTCAATTACATATAGATTTTTCTATTTATTTAATTATTTTAAAAATGATTCAACATCCCTCTTCCCTACGTAACTTCTCCTGTCAGATAATAAAAAAAGAAATTATGTCCTCTTCATTTAAATGAGTGGGTAAAAATTGAGAGGTAGAAAAATGTACACCAAATTTATGATTTAACAACGGTATCTTATGGGCACTGTTGCAAAAATCCTCGCCTAGGCACCCGCCTAAGCGCTAGGCGCTCCTAGACTGAGGTGAATTGCTCCCTAGGCGTCTGCCTAGGTGGCCGGCCGCCTAGGAGGCCGCCTAGCGCCTAATCGGCCGAGTTGGCGGCCGACTGGGCCGAATTTGGCCGAGTTAACTCGCCCAACTCGGCAGAGTTAGACGAGTTAACTCGAGCAAGTCGGCCTTGTTAATTTTATTATTACATTTATATATATTTAAATTTATTTATTTATATAAATAAGAGAAGTAAGAGATATATATATAATATCATATATGACATACACGAATTAATTTTTTGTTTTTATAGGTCGCCGCCTAGGTACCGCCTAGATCGCTTAGGCGCTAGTCTACCGCCCGACTAGCGCCTAGTGCCTACTGCAACCATGCTTATGGATAGGGTATATGAGATTAATCTTTCTCAAGCTATTGGAGAATTGTCAAACAACGTAACTACAACTACTCCCTCTCTCCATTTTTATTGTTGGAAAAAATCTGCAGATTGTTAAATGCTTGTAAATGCTGACAAATATGCAAATTTCCTGCTCCCTATGAATATCACAATTGGATGGTTTTTCAAGTTCGCAACTTTTTTAAGTGAAGAAGAGATGAGAAATGAGAGAAATTAGAGAGTATATATTGTTCTACTAATGAGGGTTTTATGTTTAAATAAATTGTTTTAAAAATTAAGCAAGCCACGTGTTGACATATCAGGGTAACTGCCAACTGAAAGCCACCTGGAATTTTTAGTTTTCTTTTTGTTTTATTAATATTAAACTACTACTACTATTACCACCTGGAATTTTTAGTTTTCTTTTTGTTTTATTATTATACTACTACTACTAATGAGGGTTTTATGTTTAAATAAATTTTTTTAAAAATTAAGCAAGCCACATGTTGACATATCAGGGTAACTGCCAACTGAAAGCCACCTGAAATTTTTAGTTTTCTTTTTGTTTTATTATTAAACAACTACTACCACCTGGAATTTTTAGTTTTCTTTTTGTTTTATTATTAAACTACTACTACTACTGATTGTAGCATATTTTAACACAAACAAATACCCGAGTATAGGGTTATCGATCCACAGGGAAGCGGGGCGCATCGAACACTAGTTACTAATATACTCATGTGAAGCTAATCCTAACGAAAATGATGTTTGAACGATTGCAAATATTGTAATAAACTAGAATAAAGAAAGCTTAATTGATGAAAACAAATAGAGAGAGAAATGGGATTTCTGGGTTTAGGTGTTTAGTCTCCTAATGCCAAGCTAAGGTAAAATATCAAATTTGGTTTAGACAAGTGTTTAAGATGCACTTAAAGAGTGGAATTACTCCCATAACTCCTACAAGACAAGAGATAGAACAAGCATCATAAACAACTACACTAAACACTCTTTACCAAGAGGTGAAAACAAGATGCAATTGTGGGTGCCCAAGTTTATATCCTAACTCCCATCAAGATACAAATGTAGCAAATGAAACAAGCAATTGGATCCTTAATCACAAGCATCAACAACATTAAACACAATTTCATAACAAGTCATAAAACCCAAATGTAAATATAACATTAAAACATGAAGAACAAGGCAAAGGATTCATAAACACCTTTCACCCAAAAATCCCAAAATTACTTTAGCCAATCATGGCTAGGATAGAATTTAATGCTCAAGTAATAAAGAGTTTACAAAGACTAGAAAGTAAAGGAAAGGAAAAGAAATTCTCCCAAATATAGCTTTCCAAGCTTTCCTTCTTCCTCCCAAAGCCTTGATATCTCCTTGAGATGACTATCTTCTTCTCCAAAAGTGGTGGATCCCTCCTTCACTCCATTGAAGAGACAACACCTTGCACTCACTCCTATTTGCCTCCTAAAAACGCAGCTTAGCCCTAGGGTTTTGGGAAAATGAACCTTTTATAGTGGGAACAAAAATAGGGGCAAAATAGACAATTTCGCGAAGCAGAAAATTGTACTGTCACAAGATTCTCGAAGCATCGAGACAGGGGCTCGACACGTCGAGCCTCAGATTTTCGGAAAATATTTCTACGGCATATTCTCAACACATCGAGGTTGGGGCTCGACGCGTCGAGCCTGGATGTTGGCTCAAATCTTCACGCATTGGCATATTTCGTCGCGACGGGCAGGATTCCGGACGCGTCCAACTCTAAAATCAGCATTCTTCATTCGTTTTGACCCCAATCATGCCTTCGAACGTTCTTTTGCTTTGCGTTTGATTTAGAATGGTTTCAAAATACTAACAAACGCCTTAAAAGCACCAAAATAAAGAATAAACCATGTCTACACTAGAAAGCAAGGAAACATGAATTGGAGAAGGCAATTTAATACATTTAAGCTCAAAAGTTGATCCAAAATACTTAGAAAAATATGCACAGTTGAGATCATATCAAACTCCCCCACACTTGAGTCTTTGCTTGTCCTCAAGCAAACAAATGGATAAATTTCAAGTCAAGCACAAAAGTCGCGCATACCTCTCTCGCACAACCAAACATCCACAAACCAACTTGTCGCACGACAACATGCTTCAAGAATCATCTCAGATTGACACACAAGATCCATCCGCAGGCCAATATCCAACCACCGAAATTATTAATAGTGAGAAATCTAGTGTGCACACATACTCAGTTAGGTTTATGCAAAACTTGGCATTAGAAATATATCCCATAGGTTTGCCTTTCGTACTCCTCCTAGTATAGACCTAAAGTTGCATGCAAAGATCAAATAGGTCTTTTATTAGCTTATAACCGGGCTAAGGGTTTAGGCTAACAAAGAAGGGGTATGGAAAAATTAACAAAAGAGAGAGAATGTCACAAATATCTAACTTATAAAATCCTAGAAGAGATGAGAAAGATATGACCAAAGGAGCCAAATGTAACTTTAAAAATCAAGGCAACATTCTAATGAAGTGGGGGTCGAATACAAACTTTCCAAAGCTATTTACAAACTTCAAACTATTCAAACTCTTATTCTTCATTTCTTTTCTTTTTGATTTTTCTCAGAAACAAGCAACAACTTTTCAAAGTAGCAACTTTGGGATTTTGATTTTCGATTTTCTTATTTTTTTATTTTTTTTCAAATATAGAAGCAAGCTTTATTCGAATGCTAGCAAACTACCCAAGAAGTAAATGACTATACACAAAAGATCAAGACCCCCACACTTAGACATTTCAAAGTAAAATGTTGCTTTCTAACTTCAAGCTCCATAGACATCTCTTCTACAAGAATATCAACGATAAATGCTAAATTCTCTCAAGGGTGGAAGATAACATATTTGGCTATTGGCTAAGGGTTTAATGATGAGGGTTAAACAAGAAAAATTCACGAAGAGGGGTTAAGTGCTTAACACTTATTAAACAAAGAAAAAGGCTCAAAGGGGACACAAGGGATAAAAACATACGATGTAGGTAGGTTTAAAGGCTAAAGGTGAAAAAAAAATGGCCTAAATCATTTCTAAGCATGCAAACAATTAGACTACATTTTAGAGGAGTATTGAGGCAAGTTCCATAAAGCCAATTAATGAGGCAATGTCGGAATTCCGCATAAACTTTCACTAGCGAAGCACAAACCACTAGATTAGGAATTATTTCAATTATTAGACGGTTAACAAGGACATTGGCAAGAGAATAGTTCAATCATGTGCCATTGGAATGCAACAAGTTCAACCAAACAAACCACAAACCGGCAAGAGAGAATAATTGCAACTAGGTGCCATGACAAGTAATTTATCAACAAAAAGAACATGAGTCATCAAAGCAAAAACATGACATATTTTCAAAAATTCAAGTGGGGAAACTAGCAAGCTAATGAGCATATATTTCAACATAAAAGCTCAATTTTTCATTTCAAAGAAACCCGAAGAGCAAGACAAAAAGGAGTAAGGATTCAATATCAATTCAGGAGAAGTTTTAAAAACAAAATAAAACTAAATAATAAAAACAAAGCTGAAAATATAAAAAGGGAAAATCAATTCAACCTCTTCCCCCCACACTTAAAGAGTTACATTGTCCCAATGTAACAAAATAAATTGGGGGAAAGGAATTGAAGGGCATCCCTTGACCTTCTATTGATGACCGCCTTCAGGTGGTGGTGGCGGTGGGAACTGAGAAGTGAAATACGCAGGGATGAACTGGGGATCCTGAAGCCATGGAGGTGGTAGTGGGAACTGAGGGGTAAAACCTTGAGCTGCTCGATTATGTTGATGCGCAGATGTACCAACAAACCAATTGACGTCATCGCTCCTCCTCATATAACCCTCGTGTCTCGTCATAAATTCCTCATGCCGCCTCATAAACTCCTCCTGCCTGGCAAAGAATTGCTCCATGTTGTACTGAGGAGGGAATTGATCCGGTGCGTGTGCGGCAGGTGCAGGATCCTCCATTGCTTCATCATTAGCTTGGTCCTCATTTTTTGCATCCTCTGGGTCAGGAACTGGAACTTGGCCTTGGCCATACCGGGTCTGAATGTGGTGCTGGGAGAGATATAGTTGTGGTGGTAGCCGGACTTCTTGATTTTCAATTATTGGTACTCCGGCAAGTCTGCAAAGCTCTGTGATGAGGGAGGGGTGACCAAGATAGCAACGTGACTTTGCCTCAGCTTGAGCAATTTCACAAATGCTTTGAGAAATGAGTTGTCCTATATCAATGGTTCTTTGCTCCTTAATGTAGTAGGTTAAGAAAACCAAATCTCTTTTCACATTTCCCCTATGTGAATTGGGAATGAGCTTTGCCCTAATGAAGTCAATGATGGCCCTATCCAGTGGGAAAAAGAATCTATAATCCATGTGGGCCGCAACTCCATTCCTTATATTGCACCCAGCGTCGTGATGAAAAGAGTGTGCAATGTTATCCGAATCCGCTTGTGTTATTCTTCCCGGCCTCAAGTCCCTATGGTAGTAATCATATCCTCCGTGGTCGGTCGTGCCATAGTAAGTGTTGGTAGCCGCAGGAGAAAAATCTACCCCTACACCCCTAACGATGCATTGATGTGTCTGCACTCCATCTTTGGCATTTGCGTAGAATTCACGCACTATGGAGTCAAAAGCATCGCCCGGTTGAGCCAAAAATCTATTCCCCCAATTCCAAGCGTCGGGTGCCACAATTTCTATTACCCTTTCCGGTTTGATTGGCCGCTTGGAAATACGTGTTCGGTATCTGTCTTGAGCCCCAGGGGTGTTGAAAGTTTCATACTGTGCGGCACGAGGTTGTTCCCTTACTTGCGATGCTTCCCCTCTTTGTCTTCTTGGATTTTTAGTCTTTGGGGCCATACGGAACAACTACACACCACAATCAAAACATATCACTTGCAAAAATTCAAAGAATTATGAATTGAAAAGCAAAATGCAAGTAAATAATATAAAGACTTCAAAAATTCTCACTTAGGCATTTTATCAAACACTTCATATGCACGATTTAAAGCATGAGAATTTGAATCAATTTAGCATGTCATTCCATCCCATTTTTGTTCAACAAGGGATACCACCAACAAGACAATACACCAAGAGCATATGCAAGTTAAATCAACACTAATAATGAAAGAAAACTATGGGCATTGAGCATGGAAATTCATGAGCATATAAAGAGAGTAAATCAATGTTCATCATTCAAAATTCAAGTGTAAAGTAATATTAACATGTAAAATCAACACTTATAGCAAAATTAAACAAAGAAACACTAACACAAAGCATTTTAATCCACAAAATTCGAAAATTAGCCAAAATTCGTGGGTTAGGTTTCATGCCCAAAAACTATGAAATTAAGAACAAAAATAAAAGAAATTGATGGAAAAATTGGATAAGGATGTTACCTTGAAGCCTTAGGATGAGTTTGGATTGAATGTGAGTGTGTTTTGAGAGCAAATGATGAAGAGAATGTGAAGAAAACGCGAGTTGGAGCTGCTGTGCGAAGAAGAACAAATGAAGAATTTGGGGAAAAGTGGGTTTTAAAACTGACGGTCAAGAGTTGACCAGGGGGGCTCGACGCGTCGAGGAAGGGGTCGAGCCCTACAGATTTTCTCGTAAAATCTTACGGCATACTTTCGACGCGTCGAGACCATCAGAATTTTCTAAAAATGTTACGGCAAATACTCGACGCGTCGAGGCTAACTATCGACGCGTCGAAACATATCAGAATGCATTTACTTACTGTTTTCAACTGTAAAACACCGAGCTAACTTCCAACACCGAAGCAACACTCAACCAAGTAAAAATTCCACTCCAAAATCATATTAACACAAAAATTTAGGCTCAAAAATTTTCAAAAACATCATGTAATATCAAGATAAAGCAAGTAACACCCAAATTCATATTCAATTTCCATTATTCAAAATAAACTAACAAAAATTAAAATGCAAGAGATTAAGAAACTTGGGTTGCCTCACAAGAAGCGCTCATTTTAAGTCATGAGCTTGACCCCTTAATTTTTATCAAGAGTAGATTGGAAGATCAAGTCTATGCACAACATTAGCCTCAATCTTGGTGTCGGAATGGTAATGCTTCAATCGTTGACCATTAACTGTGATTTCTTCATCCCTTCCTTGAATAACAACCGCCCCCGAGAGGTACACCTTAAGAACTGAAAAACGGTCCCGACCATCTAGACCTTAACTTTCCCGGAAATAATTTTAGCCTTGGGTTGAACAAAAGAACATCTTCCCCGGAGCGAATTCTCTCTTTAAAATGTGCTTTTCATGCCACCTCTTAGTTTTCTCCTTATAGATCTTGGCATTTTCATAGGCCTCAAGCCTAAATTCCTCGAGCTCATTGAGTTGGAGAAGTCTCTTCTCACCCGCTAGTTGTAAATCCATATTGAGGTTTTTAATAGCCCAATGTGCCTTATGTTCCAATTCCACAAATGTGTAAACCTTTTTAGATACAACTATGTGTAAATTATCATCAATTATTTCAAAACTTATAAAATTTAGTGACGACTACGAATACAGAAAAACGTCAGTAAATGTATTTTTAATGACAAATTGGTATTTCATCAGCAATTATTTTTTTATGACAAGCATAATAATATACAAAATTATTAATAAATTTTATTTTCGTGACACATTTCAATTTTCGTCGCCAATTAAATTTATTCATGACAAACATAATTTTATAGAAAACGTCAGTAAAGACATATTTTCTGACGAAATATTTTATTTCGTCACAAAGTATTATTGACGTTTTTGTTAATCTTTCGTTTCAAAATGTATGTATTCAATGACATTATCAAGACCATGCAAAAACGTCGGTAATAGTAATATTTAGTGACGAAAACATAACTTCGTCAGTAATACCTTTCCATACGTCGCTAACCCGACGGTCCGGGTGACGTTTTTATTTCGTCAGTAAATACATTTTGTGACTTTTTTTATTTTTTGTGACGTTTTAAAAATGTCGCTAAATGTTAACATTCTAGTAGTGAATTTTTAGTTTTCTTTTTGTTTTATTATTAAACTACTATATATATATATATATATATATATATATATATATATATATATTGACGGTAAATACGTTACCAGACTATATTTGAGTATTATTGAAGTGTGATAGTTTGAGTACAAGAGTTTTAGTACAATATAATAGTGTAGTCTATAATCAACTAAGTGTCCCCCCTCAGTCTACAACATGCCTCCACTTATATTCCAAGTGCAACAACCCTTTTCTTCGATTGTATGGTGATGGAGCCGTTGATAATAACTCTCCTCTTCGATATGTAGTCCTGTGTTACCAGTGGCCGTTTGTCTTCCTCCGAGTCAATGCTTGTGTTCAGGTCAGATGTTGTTGCCCAATTACTCTATCATATATATATATATATATATATATATATATATATAGAGAGAGAGAGAGAGAGAGAGAGAGAGAAAGGGAGGGGGAGAGAGAGAGAGAGTTTGATAGACCTTTCATAAATGCACACAATCTATTACACGAATACACATAGATTAAATTGTGTACAATGTGCCCAACATGAATACACACAATCTACCCTGGAGTAGTTTGTGTGCATTAGTGTAATAGATTATGTACATTCATGAGCCAAAAAAAAAAAAAAATTAAATTCATGCTCAACTCAAGCCTACCGAAATTAAAAAATTTTCAAACTTGAATCATGTTTTGATCAAATGATTCGCAAGGGGCTCCACTCATTTGTGCCCCTACTTAGGTTGAGGCAGGTATTGATAGAATTCCTCCGAAATGAGTCCAATATAAATTTGAGTCCGAAAAGTACTATAACTGATTACATCCTTCCCATTTGAGCGCAAATTATACTGTGGACCATGATCATAGCTCATACTGCAGTTGTGTTGAACGAATACTACAGTCGTGTTGAAAAGATTATGCAGTTGTGTTGAAAGGAAACTGCAGTTGCACGAAACAGAGGCCGTTCATCCATTCAACACAACTACAGTATCCGTTCAACACAACTGCAGTATCTTTTCAACACAAATGCAATATCCGTTCAGCACAACTGCAGTTCCAAATGAATGGCACGGCCTCTGTTCTACGCAACTGCAGTTACTTTTCAACACAATTGCAGTATTCTTTCAACACAACTGCAATATCAGTTCAACACAACTGCAGTATCAACCATGACCCATGGTCCACGGTATAACGACTGCCCATTTGAGTTAACCACCTTTTTTTTTATTTTATAAATTCGTCTTTAATTTAAAATTTTTTAATACTAGTGCTTCAAATTTTTTTACTCTCATTTTTACTCTTTTGATATAACAAATAATAAGAAGGCATTTTTATCATGTAAATTTCAAGAGAAGTATTTACATTAAAATTTTGAGAATAGAAGTAAAATTTTAAATTTAAAATGATAACCCGCATAATATTTTTCTTAATTTGATAAGGTTTGTCTCATGATTGTGATTGATGCATATAGGTAATAATATCAGGGCAGAAATGTCCATGATTCTTGACCAATTCCTTATTACGAGTATTATTATTTTGACGGATTCCATATTTATCGTATTTGATATTTGAAATAGTGAGTTAGGTAACATTTAATTATAGATTAATTATGACGATGCAGAAGACTTGGAAAAAAAATTTGGGGAAGAAAATAATGATTTTGAATTAAATTCAGTCCTGAAAATAAACAGCAACATTATTGACCTTAAGTTTTGTTCTAGAGGATTGACTATGATGAGAAACTTTCATATTTACATAACAATTTTAGTTCATTGGACAATATACACTCAAATATGAGAAACTGTTATTTAGTTTTATTTTATATATAGACCTTGTTTGGTAAATGGTTGTTAGCTGATTGAGTTAAAATGTATGATTAGTTGGTAACATTAGCTGATTGTAGAAAAGTGTTTGGTAAATTAGCTGTTAGCTGATAACTGTTTGGTATAATTTATTTTCTCAAAAGGCTAATTGAGAAAGTTGCTTCGAGTAGCCTTTTGAAAATTTAGCATTTTGGAGTTACAAAAAGCTTATTAACCAAACACTTATATTGGGGTGTTAGGCAAACGGCTGATAGCTTATAGTTGATAGCTGGTTGGTTTAGCTAGTAGTTGATGGCTGATTGCGTTAACTGGTTTGACCAGCTGGTTGTATTAGGTGGTTATAAAAAACTGTTCGGTAAATTAATTGTTTACTAGTAGCTAATAGAGTGTAAAATGACATTTAAGGGTATGAGTGTATTGTATTATTTCAACCTTTAAATATAACAAGATTTCAAATGATACACACCGCCCATTTAAAAGTAAATCCCATTGATTTCAAAGGATAAAATAGTCAATATACTCATTGTTCCCAACCAGCTGATACAAAAAGCTACATTCATTAGCTTTTTAATTTTCAGCTTATTGGCCCAATAAGCCAAGGCCAATAAGCCATTTACCAAATACTTCAAAATAGCTTATTGATTGGTCAAAAAGCTAAACTTGGTCAAATAAGCTAAAATTTGGCTTATAAGCCAATAACCAAACACCCCCATTGATTTTTTAACCAAGTCAAACAGCTAATAGTGGTCAAATAAGCCAAAATTGGCTGATAAGCTAATTATTTACTAAACAAGGCCATGTAGTTTCATTACAACACAACTAAAGTATCATTTTGATATAACTATAATTTCATTTGACAATATACACTCAATATGTGAGGTATGTTATTCAGTTTCAATTTAAACATATTGTTGTTTCATTTTAGCACAAATAATTAAAATATCATTTCAATTCAATTATAGTTTCCTTTGACAATATACATGAAATATGTGAGACATATTATTTAGTTTAATTTTATACATATTGTAGTTTCATTCATTTCAGCACAACTAAAGTATCATTTAAATATAACTACAATTTCATTTGATGATATACACTGAATATGTGAGACATGTTATTGAGTTTCATTTTAGATACGTTGTCGTCCTTTCTTTACTTAAAAAATGATGTCGTATTTGGACCATAGTCCGTCGTATAACAATTGCATAAATAGTGGACTAGAAATAATAATGTCATTGTTAGGAATTAAACCCTAGTGTATGGGTTGAAGGTTGGGATCACAAACCACTAGACCACTGGGATTTAGTGAACCAAGGGGTGATCTTTAAGTGAGGCAATGATACCTTATATAGTGTCGAAGACCTTCCGAATGCTTAACAAGTGTACAACATAGACTAATCTTCATTCTTGGCCACAGATGTATGGCATGTATCCCCCCTACTAGTTTGCTTCCAACGCACTTCCCATACATAAGTGGCGCTTCTTGGCTTCTTGCACTTCCCATTCTTGGCCACAATGGTTAAGGTGCGTGATTTATATGCTTAAGTTGCGCCAGTGTTGAAACTTAAGGTGCGTGAACCTAAAGCTTAAGGTGCGTGATTTTCCTTCTTAAGGTCCGATGTTTTCCTTCTTAAGGTTCGTGATTTGTATGCTTAAGGTGCGTGAGTTGTTGACACTTAAGGTGCGCCATTTTAAAACCTTAGGTGCGTGGTTTGTGTTATTAAGGTGCATGGTTTGTGTATTAAAGGTGCGTCGTTTGTGTACTTAAAGTACGTCGGCCTAAAACTTTAGGTGCGCGTGGTTTGTGTTTCTTAAAGTGCATCATTTTAATGCTTAAAGTGCATCATTTTAATGCTTAAGGTGCGTAACTGCACAACGTACCGCACAGGAACCCTACCCCGCACCGGAATCCTTCCATATATATATATATATATATATAGACACACACACACACACAAATTTTTAAATTTAATTGCGTAATGTGTAATGTGTAAGAGACAATTTTTTTTAAATATTTATAAAATACTTTAACCTGATGCCAAAAAAGATAAAAGTGTAATTGAATAAATTTGGTAAATTTCAAGCTACTCGGGAAAAAAAAAACTCCTACCTCCCTTAGATGGGGTTTACTTTCCTTGATACGGAGTATCATAGAATGCGGTTCCTATATTGACCCGAACTTTACAGTGCTAAAAAACTGCACCAAACGTAAAAATAATTTTTCGCCTTTTAAATTCTCATAAAAATCAAACTTTACTAGCTACTAAATGCCCTCGATAGTTGCATTTCTAAGGTTTTAACAATATCTGGTTAAACTTTTGAAAAAGAAAAAAAAAAACAATATATGGTTAAACTAAAAATATATGTTAGGGAAGAAAAAATATGTTATAGTTTAATTTGAGGGTCCCGATATGAATTAAAAAGGAATATATAGATCAATATAGTATCACAAGTAATGTATGATTAGATAATAATATTTTTTTTCCTTAAAAAAAAAAGAATAATATTTTCAATTTTTAATAAGGTTTTTCTTCAATTCGTCTTTTTCTTTCCCTTTAGGTTTTTGCTTTTTGATTAATTTGTACATATGATTAATCCTTTTTTTTTTCTTGTATATATTTGACGGATCTATCAATCTATATATGAATTTGAAAGCTCATATATTATGTAATTTTTCATAATAGTCAAAATTTGATCTATGAGTTTTCATAAAAATATTTTAAAATTCTTATTAAGTATTGTTGGTTTTAAAAAATTATATAAAAAGTTTTTTCATACAGATCAAATTGAGTTTGCTTTCTAAAGGCAGCTCCAACGAACACGGCAAAGCATCATTTTATTTTGTTTTGATGTATTTATTTACATGCTAAATACTTAAAACATTACATTTTTATTATTAAAAAAATAATTATATTGGGACAACTCCGATCAAGTTGTTTGGATAACTGACTTCTTTTTTTTTTTATGAATATTACTAACTCTATTACAATGCAGTATCTGTGCACAAGAGTCAATATTGATTCCACTGAAGCTCGAACCCACCACCTCCCGTATAAAAGAAAGGGTTTGATGCCACTGGACTACAAGGTCCTTGGCAGATAATTGACTTAATAACTACAAGATTACAAATTTGACTCGCAACAGGAGTGACCTACTTCCTGGTGCAGAATTTAGCGATTTGGATTGGAAATAATTAAAGGATGTGTTTGGAAGAATATTTAGGACAAAGAGTCAATGAATTGCAATTGGAATAATTCACAATTTCAATGACATAAAAAACGATACGAGTGATCCATTTCAACCTCACCATCAATGGAGCTTTTATGTGCTACACAAAATGATACAGAAAGTGGGGGAGCAACTTTGCATTATATTATTTAGATCAATATGTTCACTAATATAATGTCAACTAAAATTGCTAATGAAATCTTGTGAACTGGAGATTCAAGTACACCATCATTGGACAAAATGTTCATCCAAGTCCACTAATATAACCATTGTACAAATACAATATAGATCAACAAATAAAACCAGTGGCCTGGATATGGCCACCTACTTGGATTGCTAATGGAATCTTGGGAGCTGGAGATTCAAGGTCAACATCATTGGACAACATATATATTCTTCCAAGTCCACCAACAACCTGCTGGTGCCCATCCACCAACTTGAAAAGAACAGGAGGAGGCTTCATTGAAATTTACTATTTTCTAGGTAAGGGCAAGTAGAACATTAAAAAAAATACAAGAAAGATTTCATTGGTAGACATCATAGTAGACTTCATCATCAACACAAACTCATATTCATTTTTGCATTTAAATCTTACCCACAACCAAATTTAGAGTTTTTTTTAAGAGAAACTTATGACTTATGAGCCAATTCGAATTGGTTCATCATGTTGGACGGGGAGTGGAAGATGACCTTTTTCCTGAAGGCTCTTTACAGTCTCATACAAGCATTGCTTCACTGGAGTAAACTCCAACCCCAAGTCCTTAAGCTTCTGGTTAGAAAATTTGTATGGTTTCACCCTCGGCTTTATTTCGTCCGAACACCTAAATTTCACACATAAAATCAAACTTAATTATTGCAACTTACAAGCCGGAACAATCCATCAACATACTTTATGTTAATATTAACAAGTGATCTGATCTGGCTAAGAGTTAAACAAAAAGTGACAACAAATCCGTTGCTTATATTAGGGATGAACTTAATATTAAATCTAATTACCAACTTATTCATCACAAGCTAATGGCAAGTAACAATCATTAAAGATATATGATTAGTTAATACATCATTTTTTTTAAATAGTATTGAAGAAGAATACCAAAGTTGGTGAGTGGGGACCAGAAAAGAAAGTGACTTGTGGTAGGTAAGGTTAATCCAGAACCAGGGAATTTTGATAAGCTTAGGAACATTATTTCGTAGGTTGTAGTGTCACTATTTCACTGTCATCAATGTTGAGGCCAACCACATATTGGTAGTCAAAGTTGGTATACCCACAACCATATAATAATATGATATCATGCCACTATGAAAAGAAAAATATTGATAATCCAGAATATAATTCAGATGAAATTTCATATTTAAATCTATAAATTTGACTTGTTAGGTTTAATGATTCTGTTGTTAATTGTAAATAGAAAATTCTAAGGTAGTGTAATATATATAAGAATAGCCGCGCCAAAGACCTTGTGGTCTAGTGGCACCCGGTGTCCTGGTTTACACTCTCACATGGATGATGGGAATAGGTTTGAGCCTTGTGCTTCAGTAGGTTGAGAAAGTAGCTATGAACAGATACTACATTGTGACAGAGTCAGTAATACTAAAAAAAAAAAAACTTACTTGGTGGGGATGGGATACTCGGGGAAGAATTTGGCCAAAATCTCAACCACATCGCCACGGTGAAGAACACTTTCGGCGCAGAGATAACGGCCAGAAGCGGACGGGGTCTCAAAGAGGAGTATGTGAGCCAGGGCAACATCCTTAACATGCACATAAGCTTGGACTGAATTGGCATAGGTTTTAGCAGAGCCAGTCAAGTACTTGAGGATGTGAAGAACACTTGCATTGATGGTGGGTTGTAGCAATGGCCCTAGCACTAAAACTGGGTTGATCACCACCACATCAACTCCCTTCTCCCTAGCCTCTTCCCATGCTGTTTTCTCTGCTACCATCTTCCCATAGCAATACCAATTCTACATATCCAAATTTCAAACCCAATAAGAATCTACTATTCACTAATAATTAATGTATAAATTTTGCTTCACAAGAGCAATCCCAGTCAAGTTGGTCGGACTGTTAATTTGGTAACCACAAGATTCTAAGCAGGGCTGGATTTTAAGGCGTGCAAGATGGGCAACAGGGCTCCAAAATTTTGGGGCCCCTAATCCAGCCCTGACCCAATAGTTAGTATATGTATTTGTGATTATATTGGCTCAAAATAGGTTTTCATGACTTGATCTAAATTCTACTAAGTATTTTTTTAAAAAAAAATTCTACTCTGTAATATTCAAGCAAATCACTTTTCTTCAATTCACAGTTTATTTATACTTTGATAGGGCCTCACTTATTTACCAGCACAAAGCCACACAAATCAAAAAATCAGCCCTGATTCTAAGGTTAACCCTCAATACGATAGACCTATTAGCTTTCTTGGTTTGAATCAATCAACCATAGACAACTTAGATTGGTTTACCTATAGTGATTCTTTATCCGCTAGGGTCACAAATTAAAACATGTTTATTCAATACACACTCTCATGTATGAAATTGAAATTATTGATAGGTTAGGTAAAGATGAAAGAATATCATCCACTAGCTATGACCCTACCAACTAAATGTCTAAATCCAATAAAAATAAAATCATGTTTTAAAATTTTCATACCTTTGTGTTTTTGCAAAAGTCAAGATCACTCCAACAAGTTTCGTCCACAACCTTATCCGGGTCCCTACTCGGGTCCATATACACCGCACCAATTGAGGAAGTGAATACCACACGCCGGACGCCGGCCTCCGCCGCCGCCGTTATCACGTTCTTCGTCCCTATCACCGCCGGCTCCACCATTTGTTCCTTTAATCATTCCATCCCACACTTTTTAGTTAAGTATACAAAAGCAAAGAAAAGTCTCCCACTTTTATCAAAAGGAAAACAATTAGGTATTTTTATATGCCAAATTTTGTAAACAGAGTAAGAAACAATGAGAGCAGTGTCTAATGTAAGGACCAACAATTATTTAATTAACCTTAAATTAACCACGCCCCATATCCAATATTATAGTACTAAAATAGATAATCAATATGTTACTATCCACCTATTGCTAATCAATATGCTTAAGCAAGAAATCACGCGGATTATTAAGGTTTAACGTTACGTTGTTAGTAGACAAGATGGTCATTAGGTAAACCAACAACCACCCCACCAGAACATAAAACAAAATAATTTATAGTCTTATCTTTGATTTTTTTGGATGATAAAGAAGACTCGCCACTTCTATCAAACCTATTTAGGGCCACCCTTGTGAAAGAATTTTATGTGTAATTTCTTGTCTATATGTCTAGTATGGGTAATGAAGGCGGTTTTCTCGTCATTCATAAAATAAATAATTATAAATAAATAAATAAAGAGGGACGTACTGGATCATCTGTAACGGGTGATGCAGTGTGGAAAACTCCATCACAGCCGTTGATAGCTTCACATAAACTCTGGTAATCAAGAAGGTCTGCTCTCAACAGAGTTAGCCTCTCACTTGCACCTTCAAGCTCCCTCAGATGACAATTCTTTTGATCGTCTGCAAATTGTTTTATTTTAATTTAATTTATTAATTAAATTCAAGAAATGAATAATAACCCACACTATTAATCAACCAAAAAACATAAAATCATTAAAAACCTGGGTTCCTAACAGTTCCTCTGACAGTGTAGCCTTTCTCCAGTAGGATCTTAACGAGCCATGAGGCGATGAAGCCTCCGGCGCCGGTGACGCACACGACTTGGCCGGAAACCGACGGCATGTTTGGTTTTTTTCCGGTGAAGTTGAAGGAAGATAAAGGCGATTTTGTTAGAGACAAAAGGCTTATAGTGTTTGATGGGTGAGAGATAGTCAGATAGAGAGCTATTTATGCTGACTCAAATTCCCTCTCATCTTCTTTACCAACTCACCTACCGCAGTTACAAAGTTTTGAAAATTCCCACTACGGCATTAGTATTTCATAAATTTCTTTTTTTATGAAAAGGATGTAAAAGAAAAACAATCAAACGTCAATAAATGCGAAAATAGCATTTTTCAACCTTATATTTATACATAAATAGAAATTGTAACCCATTGATTGTTGATAACAATATTATTGACCCTTTAATTTTTCATAAAGTTAGTTAAGTGATGCATTTTGGTCCGTCTTTTTGAATGTGATATTTTTTATGATTTTAATTTTTTTCTTTTCAAACATGTAATGTCAATATTAGAGAATCTTCAATAGGGTTTTTGCTTTTTTTTGGTCAGATTATTTACTTAGTGGCGGAAAGAGAATGACCAAGGTAGTTTAAGACCAAATTGTTTTTAGGGCTCAGTGTGGAAAAAAAATCAATTCTATTAGTGCGTGTTCCGCGCACAAATAGTGTGCAATGGGAGCGTAAACATGTTTTTTTTTTCCGTTTTCAATATTCCTCTCTCGCCTTTTCTTCCTCTCTCTCCCTGCCCCTTCCTTCTCTTCTATTTTACAAGCAAAAAATCTGATAAAAATTGATATGGTTTGCGGATGCTCTTAATGGTTTAGATTTATAAATTACAAATTTATCTTTCCTCAAAAAAAATTACAAATTTATCTGATATTGACTATCAAGTTCTATACGTGCAAACAAAGGTAATGGAGTTTAATAGTCTACATTGGCGAGTTACTAATAAAATCGGCAATTTATGAAAAATTAAAGAATCAATAATTGAGGGGCTGAAATTAATATTTTGTATAAGTATAAAGACAAAATAAATTATTTTTTATCATTAAATGGTTAAACATTTTATACTAAAATTAGCTAGTATTCATTATACTTTTTTTACGGTGTCATGGATTTTATTAGATATTATTTTTAAATTCCAAAATAATTTTTAAATTTTTTTATTGGTTGAGTTTGTGTCATATATTTATTAAAAGTTTTTCATAAAATTTTTAAAATGTTTAATTAAAAATTTATTTTATTTATTTCGAAACAAAATAAATTATGTTATAAATAATATGAAAAAAGTGGTCACATGCACTTATGTGAGATCGTCTCATGGATCGTTATCCGTGAGACAGTTCTGGTCGGATCAATATGCAAATGTAATAGTTATAATAGCAAATGTAATACTAATAAAGAATAAAGTGTTTGTTTTTTATAATGAAAAACATAATACTTTTGATGAAAAAAGTAATACTTTTACATCAAATATAAACGTATTACATTTGTCCTCAAAAGTATTGTGTTTCCCCTTATAAATAACAAACATTTTATTCATAACCAGTATTACATTTGCTATAATAAGTATTATATTTCATCTTGGTTCGACCCGTGACCCGTCTCATCGACAAGGATCTGTGACACGATTTCACACAAGTTTTTACCCATGAAAAGTTTATAGTAAAGAACAAATTCAATGGGCTTAATGGTAATAAATTTTAAACTAACTAATTTTGTAGATATTATTTGATTTTTTTAGTCGAATAAAAATAGTATCTAATCTAATTAATCAATAGATGTCAATCTATATTATATATAAAAACAATATCCTCCTCCCAAATTTTTCCGCCCAAACATAGTGGTATTTTAGTAAAATCATTTATTCTATTTATTTATTATTTTATTGATTATCCATATATATTTATTCACTTATAATATTAAACATGGATCATTGAATCATTCCATATTTTGTTAACATTAATTACATAATTTATTGGTAAAATAATTAATAAAGCTTAATTGGTAAAAAAAATGTTATATGGAAATTAAATAATATATATTAATTAGTAATATTGTCTCCAATAAGTCTACACCAATAAGGAAATAATCATTTATTTTATTCTTTGCAAATTCACGTTAATAACATCAATAATATGTTATTAACACACGCACATCCAGTTTTAATAAATTATTATGTGCAATAATTATAATATTTTAAGAATATGCTAGGGGATCATGACCAAACAATTGATATATGAACAATAAATATAGAATATATTTGTTCTTAAATGATGTCTATTAAAAACATCAATAAATACAATAAAATAAAATAAAGAAAATTAATTGGTACTTTATTTGTTGTTAAATGTTTAACTAATATTTTTGCAGACATATTGATAAACGAATATATGGTTTTTACTTAGGTGCTTTACGATTTTTTTCCCACTTGTGTATGAATTCATAGGTAATAGGACAACAAGTATTTTGGGAAAGGTTGATAACCATAGACACTACAAAACATGATAGTTGTAATTGTATAGAGCACAATTGTAAAGATTTTTTTGTATGTTTTATGTAGGTTTTGTATATAGGAATTAAATGTATTTTTTTTAAAAAAATGTTAATTAATAAATTAGCTTATCCAATTATTCCAAGCTATACAGTTTTCATCCAATTACCATATTATTTGCAAACATCATTATCTTACTCTAAGAACTCTAACTATAACACATTAAAAAAATTAACCAAATTAATTACATAGATAAAACCCTAAGGATAAATAAAGTATACCCCAAAGAGCCAAATTAAGTTTGACATGTTTAGGTAGAATTATAGCTCTTAATAATATATTATATAGCTCAACTGTTAGGCAAAAATACACAACAAATAAAACATGCACACAAATCAAACGTAACATTCATGAAATAAGGTTAATCTATACACTTAAAAGAAAGCAGAGCTAATCTATACATACCTTCTTTAGAGATATCTTATAATCAATGAAATACTAAGCTCCTGGATAATTTACTCCAGTAATTCTGAAATAGAGCACAAAAAAACTATAATTCTGGATAATTTACTTCATTAGTGATGTAAAATAAGTATAAAAATTTATAATAACAATATATAATATACTACCAATGTCGTCTACAAAAAGGTTTCAATAATGAGTTATTCAAAACAGTTATATTGTGTTTTCTTTTTATACAAATATGACAAAATTGCTATATATCTACATAAAAAATANATTTATTTCGAAACAAAATAAATTATGTTATAAATAATATGAAAAAAGTGGTCACATGCACTTATGTGAGATCGTCTCATGGATCGTTATCCGTGAGACAGTTCTGGTCGGATCAATATGCAAATGTAATAGTTATAATAGCAAATGTAATACTAATAAAGAATAAAGTGTTTGTTTTTTATAATGAAAAACATAATACTTTTGATGAAAAAAGTAATACTTTTACATCAAATATAAACGTATTACATTTGTCCTCAAAAGTATTGTGTTTCCCCTTATAAATAACAAACATTTTATTCATAACCAGTATTACATTTGCTATAATAAGTATTATATTTCATCTTGGTTCGACCCGTGACCCGTCTCATCGACAAGGATCTGTGACACGATTTCACACAAGTTTTTACCCATGAAAAGTTTATAGTAAAGAACAAATTCAATGGGCTTAATGGTAATAAATTTTAAACTAACTAATTTTGTAGATATTATTTGATTTTTTTAGTCGAATAAAAATAGTATCTAATCTAATTAATCAATAGATGTCAATCTATATTATATATAAAAACAATATCCTCCTCCCAAATTTTTCCGCCCAAACATAGTGGTATTTTAGTAAAATCATTTATTCTATTTATTTATTATTTTATTGATTATCCATATATATTTATTCACTTATAATATTAAACATGGATCATTGAATCATTCCATATTTTGTTAACATTAATTACATAATTTATTGGTAAAATAATTAATAAAGCTTAATTGGTAAAAAAAATGTTATATGGAAATTAAATAATATATATTAATTAGTAATATTGTCTCCAATAAGTCTACACCAATAAGGAAATAATCATTTATTTTATTCTTTGCAAATTCACGTTAATAACATCAATAATATGTTATTAACACACGCACATCCAGTTTTAATAAATTATTATGTGCAATAATTATAATATTTTAAGAATATGCTAGGGGATCATGACCAAACAATTGATATATGAACAATAAATATAGAATATATTTGTTCTTAAATGATGTCTATTAAAAACATCAATAAATACAATAAAATAAAATAAAGAAAATTAATTGGTACTTTATTTGTTGTTAAATGTTTAACTAATATTTTTGCAGACATATTGATAAACGAATATATGGTTTTTACTTAGGTGCTTTACGATTTTTTTCCCACTTGTGTATGAATTCATAGGTAATAGGACAACAAGTATTTTGGGAAAGGTTGATAACCATAGACACTACAAAACATGATAGTTGTAATTGTATAGAGCACAATTGTAAAGATTTTTTTGTATGTTTTATGTAGGTTTTGTATATAGGAATTAAATGTATTTTTTTTAAAAAAATGTTAATTAATAAATTAGCTTATCCAATTATTCCAAGCTATACAGTTTTCATCCAATTACCATATTATTTGCAAACATCATTATCTTACTCTAAGAACTCTAACTATAACACATTAAAAAAATTAACCAAATTAATTACATAGATAAAACCCTAAGGATAAATAAAGTATACCCCAAAGAGCCAAATTAAGTTTGACATGTTTAGGTAGAATTATAGCTCTTAATAATATATTATATAGCTCAACTGTTAGGCAAAAATACACAACAAATAAAACATGCACACAAATCAAACGTAACATTCATGAAATAAGGTTAATCTATACACTTAAAAGAAAGCAGAGCTAATCTATACATACCTTCTTTAGAGATATCTTATAATCAATGAAATACTAAGCTCCTGGATAATTTACTCCAGTAATTCTGAAATAGAGCACAAAAAAACTATAATTCTGGATAATTTACTTCATTAGTGATGTAAAATAAGTATAAAAATTTATAATAACAATATATAATATACTACCAATGTCGTCTACAAAAAGGTTTCAATAATGAGTTATTCAAAACAGTTATATTGTGTTTTCTTTTTATACAAATATGACAAAATTGCTTTATATTGTGTTTTCTTTTTATACAAATATGACAAAATTGCTATATATCTACATAAAAAATATATCATTCGTACAAATAATTTATATAACTGAGTTGCTAGACAACAAGATAATTAAAATAATTTATATAACTGAGTTGCTAGACAACAAGATAATTAGCCAAAGTAATACAAATCATAAATATTGATATATAAAATGTCTAAAGTTCCAGGATTGGATGCATATATATACACATCGGCTATTAATTGGGCAATTATTTGCTCAAATTCAACTAATGATAACATCAGAAAACATAACCGATCAAACTCAATTCTTCAATTGCATTATATATTATTCGATATTATAAATTACATAATTGTATATCGATCTAAATATTCTTAACATATTATAGCAAATCCATTCCGTGCAACGCACGGGCAAAAATACTAGTTCTTATTAATAATTAGATATGAATAAACAGATATAACTGAAAAATAAATAGTAAAGTAATATCTTATTATTTAAATAATTATGGAAAAACTTTATACGGAACCAAAATAATAAATTGTACATGTCACAAATTCAATTCTTACCAAATACTATTGTCGAGCCCGTCGCATAAGATCTTATTATTGCGACTTATCTCTCATGTGTAGTTTATGAACTATTACACATAAGTGAGACTTACCCAATCTACATCTTCTGATGGTGACTATAGATTTCTATTGTCGTCCGATAATAATAATAATAATAATAATAATAATAATAATAACCAATTTATGATAGATGGCAATTGGTCAAAATTGACCAAATACTCAGCACTACATAAAGTACAAACTCCAGTCAATTTTGGGCAGTGGGTTTAGCTAATGGACCAGTGGGCAAACAATAACTATAGAATGAGAGAATACATGGTACTGTGTTTGCAAATTGGGTATTAAATTTAGCACGTATATATTTTTCTTTTACAAAGTAGTATACATTCATAGATACTTTCTCAACCTACTGAAGCATATAGAGTCAAAGTCCCCACACTGAAATTCGAACCTAAGACCTCTCATTTGAGAAGTCACAACTATGCTGCTCGACCACAAGGACTTTGACAGTACGTAAATTATTTAGATTAAAGAAAATAATTAAACAGATGTGGTAGTAATATATTTTTGTTTATTGGATAGTAAGTAATCTGAATTTCAAATTAGACACTCATAAAAGTATTACAAGAGTTGGTATTTATAGTTTGATTTATGTAAAACCACACCGTCATTATTTGAATGTGTGAGCTATGAATGAAGTATGTCTTTGTTATCCTAATCGGCAAAGGATCACAAGGAGGATAAACTAATATAGGGGTGAAGTCAGAAATATAGTAAGACGAAAACTTGTGTGAGACCGTCTCACCGTAAGACAGGTCGTGTTAAGATGCAAATGTAATAATACGCACAAATGTCATACTTATATGCTCAAATGTAATACTAATCAGGAATAAAATTTTTGTTACTTATAAGGGTAAATGTAATATTTAAGGGAAAATACAATACTTTTACATTTCGATTTAAAAGTATTACATTTTTTCTCAAAAATATTATATTTCCCTTTATAAGTAAGGGGCACTTGTCAACATTACTTATTATGAAAAATGTATTACTTTTTCTCTTATAAGTAACAAAAATTGTATTCTGGTTAGTATTACAGCTGAGCATATAAATATGACATTTGCATATATAAGTATGACATTTACATGTTACTTCGACCCGACCCGACATGTCTTACGAATAAGAATCCGTGAGATGGTCTCACACAAGTGTGACCCATATAGTAAATGGGGGCGAAATTTTAAAAATCTTTTAAAATGCGATAAAAATATTTATAGATAAAATATGAAATGGANCATTCGTACAAATAATTTATATAACTGAGTTGCTAGACAACAAGATAATTAGCCAAAGTAATACAAATCATAAATATTGATATATAAAATGTCTAAAGTTCCAGGATTGGATGCATATATATACACATCGGCTATTAATTGGGCAATTATTTGCTCAAATTCAACTAATGATAACATCAGAAAACATAACCGATCAAACTCAATTCTTCAATTGCATTATATATTATTCGATATTATAAATTACATAATTGTATATCGATCTAAATATTCTTAACATATTATAGCAAATCCATTCCGTGCAACGCACGGGCAAAAATACTAGTTCTTATTAATAATTAGATATGAATAAACAGATATAACTGAAAAATAAATAGTAAAGTAATATCTTATTATTTAAATAATTATGGAAAAACTTTATACGGAACCAAAATAATAAATTGTACATGTCACAAATTCAATTCTTACCAAATACTATTGTCGAGCCCGTCGCATAAGATCTTATTATTGCGACTTATCTCTCATGTGTAGTTTATGAACTATTACACATAAGTGAGACTTACCCAATCTACATCTTCTGATGGTGACTATAGATTTCTATTGTCGTCCGATAATAATAATAATAATAATAATAATAATAATAATAACCAATTTATGATAGATGGCAATTGGTCAAAATTGACCAAATACTCAGCACTACATAAAGTACAAACTCCAGTCAATTTTGGGCAGTGGGTTTAGCTAATGGACCAGTGGGCAAACAATAACTATAGAATGAGAGAATACATGGTACTGTGTTTGCAAATTGGGTATTAAATTTAGCACGTATATATTTTTCTTTTACAAAGTAGTATACATTCATAGATACTTTCTCAACCTACTGAAGCATATAGAGTCAAAGTCCCCACACTGAAATTCGAACCTAAGACCTCTCATTTGAGAAGTCACAACTATGCTGCTCGACCACAAGGACTTTGACAGTACGTAAATTATTTAGATTAAAGAAAATAATTAAACAGATGTGGTAGTAATATATTTTTGTTTATTGGATAGTAAGTAATCTGAATTTCAAATTAGACACTCATAAAAGTATTACAAGAGTTGGTATTTATAGTTTGATTTATGTAAAACCACACCGTCATTATTTGAATGTGTGAGCTATGAATGAAGTATGTCTTTGTTATCCTAATCGGCAAAGGATCACAAGGAGGATAAACTAATATAGGGGTGAAGTCAGAAATATAGTAAGACGAAAACTTGTGTGAGACCGTCTCACCGTAAGACAGGTCGTGTTAAGATGCAAATGTAATAATACGCACAAATGTCATACTTATATGCTCAAATGTAATACTAATCAGGAATAAAATTTTTGTTACTTATAAGGGTAAATGTAATATTTAAGGGAAAATACAATACTTTTACATTTCGATTTAAAAGTATTACATTTTTTCTCAAAAATATTATATTTCCCTTTATAAGTAAGGGGCACTTGTCAACATTACTTATTATGAAAAATGTATTACTTTTTCTCTTATAAGTAACAAAAATTGTATTCTGGTTAGTATTACAGCTGAGCATATAAATATGACATTTGCATATATAAGTATGACATTTACATGTTACTTCGACCCGACCCGACATGTCTTACGAATAAGAATCCGTGAGATGGTCTCACACAAGTGTGACCCATATAGTAAATGGGGGCGAAATTTTAAAAATCTTTTAAAATGCGATAAAAATATTTATAGATAAAATATGAAATGGATGGAATAAATTACATATCATTTATATTAATGTGATATTCATAAATACTTTTTATTTTAATTATATCAACTCTATGTATTTCTAGATTAATTTGAATATGATCATACACAATTGAAACTTAGACTATATATGTACTAGATAGTTTATAAAAAAAATGTATTTTCTTTTAAGTATTTTCCATAATTGAATTACAAAACATATTTCATATTATTTAAATAATTAAAAAAATTCACAAATAAAAATAAAATTAATGTCTAGTCAACAAATTTTGATTCCAAGATCTCTTAAAATAACAATATACCTACTACCAACTAAACCACATCAATCATTAATAACTTTTTATATACACTAATATATTATCTATTTTGATTAAAACATCTACTACATATATATACAAATATCACTTGTACCGATAACGGTTTGGGTTGGAGGTAGAAATGTCAAAAAAATTATTGCACAAGAGGATTGAAGAGGTATTGATAAAAATTAAACACATTACTTTTAAATACAAAAATTATATTTTATCCACTCGTCTAGTCCGGAGTGGAGTTAAATGCCAATGAAGGTGCATGTGAGGTCAACTGTAGTCACGCTGTCGTTTTGGAATAGAAGTTTTCATATTGAATTCATATGATTGAGACTTGGTCAGGGCATGCCGACCGGGTCGTCCATGGCGTTTAGCCAACCGTTGGGCATACTAAACTCTGGTGTAATCAACATGTTATGTTAACAAACTTTCCAGGTATGTATATAATGTTAATTAGTATTAATTTTAAATATAATAAACGTTTGATTATAATAAAGATCACATGTTAAGTTTTATTAAAAAAATATATAAAATATTATTTAACCACTGTTAGAAGCATTTGAATAAGATAAAGAATCTTGTGCATATAATTTGTATAGCAATTTTAATTTTTAAAATTCTATTTCAAATGTTAAGAATTTTTTTTTTTTGAAAATTAAGAAATTTATTTTAAAATTTTCCATAGTAATAAAATATTATAATCTTAAAAATTTGTTTGTTGGGAACAACTTGTTCTAAGAAATATAATAATAAAGTCAAATTAAATCACCTTTAACTTGGATTTATTGATGGATCCAAACTTTCTCAAGTTAAACCACACACTAAACATTAGATTTGAATGCGTCTTCCATGATAGGGGAGTATGCAATAGTTTAATGGTATTTGTATTTTTTTTTCTTCTTAGGTAATTATAAAAGAAAACTTTTTAAAGTAATATTAGGTTACTAGTATACATGCCACCATAAAAGGAGTAAATTAGTTTGAGTAATATTCCTACTCACCAATTTCTCTCCTTAGCACGTCTTAGGGTTTCGTCTTGCTCCCCTAAGGTTCTGGGGTTTTTCTCACCGTTTGTGTGTATTTTCTCCGGTGATTTTTGTTGGTTTTTCATCTGCTTCAGCTTGTCTCTTGGCCATCGCTTTTCTGTCATCGACTTCCTATGGTGCTATGACTTCGACTTCGCCCGTCGAAGCAGTGGCAGACTTGTCCGCACGTTGGGCAAATCAACTTGGTTCTTGAGAAGGAGGATGCGGTTTTTACACAGTGGGAGGGGAGGCTACAGAGGGGGCAATGGCTTTGGAGAATACCTAGACTCTCGTTGGTAGGTTTCTTACAGATAAGCTCGTGTAGGTTGAGTATATGCAGCTGGTTATGGCTTCCGTTTGGAGACCGGTAAGAGGGGTACAGATCACTAAGGTCCAACCCAACTTGTTCTTGTTTGTTTTCTTCCACAGAACTAATATGCAGCGTGTGATTTATGAAGGCACTTGGTCCTTCGAAAACAGTTCCTTGATCTGCAAGCAGGTTGGGGTAGGACAGTTACCCAGGCAATCTGTTGACATGTGGATTCGAGTTTATGATCTTCCTCTACGATATACTTCTGACAATATCCTTGAGCAAATTGAGAATTTTATATGCACTTTTGTTCGTGCTGATGATAGGCAAGTAGGTATTCTTTGAAGGTCATTTTACCATATTCGAGTCTCTATCCCTGCTGAAAAGCCTATCAAACGTCACATGAAACTCATCAAACGTGGCTAGTCTGCGTGTTGGGTCTCTTTCAAGTTTGAACGATTCCATACATTATGTTTCTTTTGCGGTTTGTTAGGGCACTCTCATAAGTTTTGCTTGAAGGCTCGGGATTTGAGGTTTCCTATTGACTAGTACCCCTATATATGGTGTGGGGTTACGTGCTGGTTCTAACAGGGCTCCTAGGGCGGTGGGGGGCTGCTGGTTAGTACCAGCTAAAGGGAATCCTTTGGATGATTCGGTAACAACCTCGTGCGTAAAGGAGGTGGTGGTCTCGGGCAATGTAGCGGAGGGTGACGTCGGCTTTGTGGTGCCACGAAGAGGAGACGTGAGGTGGCGGGTATTGTAGAGGGTAGGGATGTTGTGGCCAGTGGAGGTGATGTTCCTATGCTTGAAATCTCAAAAAACTTGTTTGTGGCGGGTTTTGGCTCCTATACCCGCCAGTCATCTTGTGTATCTTTAGTTGGAATTGTCGTGGCTTGGACAATCCACGCACAGTTTGAAAGGTGGTAGACATGGTCTACCGTAAGAAGCATGACTTTGTGTTCTTAATGGAAACTAAGGTGGTGCGTGTGCATGTAGAGTGGCTTCGTATTAAACTTGGGTTTGAAGGTATGTTTTATGTCAACAGTTCTGATTTGAGTGGTGGTTTGGCTCTTCTCTAGAGAAAGAATAATACATTTAGGTTGTTGAGTTTCTCTAAAAATCACGTAGATGTGGAGGTCAGTTTGATAAGTTACCCTCCTTGGCGCATGACTAGTTTTTATGGGTTTCCAGAGCGAAGTATGAGGAAGGAGTCTTGGGAGTTGTTTAAATCCATTGCTTCTTGATCCCCACTTCCTTGGGTAGTTATAGAGGACTTTAACGGCCTCATTTTTCAGCACGAGAAACGTGCCAGGGTCCTTCACCCTGCAAATCTTCTACGGGGGTTTAGGGAGGCTTTAAATGAGTGTGGTCTAGTGCAGTTGCCCACTGAAGGCTACCCCTTCACGTGGGAAAGAGGGAGGGGTACTGAAGCTTAGCTGGAAGAGAGGTTGGACAGAGTAATGGCCAGTGTGGATTGGTGTAGTACTCTTGTTGGGGCTAGGGTGGTAAACATGATTACTCGCTCTTCTGATCATTCAGCCCGGTTCCTAGGGATATGTGATTCGTGGGTAAGGGATGGTAGATCAAGGAGAGACTTTCATTTTGAGATGGCATGGTTACTTGATGAGGGCTGCCGCGGGGTGGTGGGGAGGGCCTGGCATGATGGGAAGGGAGAGGGGTTGTTGGACTGTATTCAGTTTTGTGGGGAACATCTTCTTAGTTGGGGAGGGGATCGATTTCACAAGTTTGGGAAACAGATAAAAGTAACTCCGTAGGGAAAAACTTAGGCTAAGGGGTCTGGTTGATCCTGCTTCCTTAGCATAATTCCAAAGACTTGAAGCTTAGTTGGTTCATCTCAAAGCCCAGGAAGATACCTACTGGAAGCAAAGGGCCAACCAGCACTGGCTGTAAGGTACTAATGCCAACCCTAAATTCTTCCATAGGTATGTTTCTGCTCGTAAAAAGAAAAATATGCTATCTAGATTAAACGATGATTCTGGTGTTTGGGTGGAGGGTGATGCAATGTATTTTATTGTCTTAAGCTATTATGATAGAATTTTCAAGTCATGTAACCCTGTCTCCACGGTTTCTTTCTTTAGTTCTGTGACCCCCCGAGTTCTTAGTGTCAGAATGATATGCTTCTCTGGCCTTTCGAGGTTGAGGAAGTTAAGTTTGCCTTGTTCTTTATGTTCCCAGATAAGGCCCCTAGGCTGGATGGGATGAATCCAGGTTTTTACCAGCAATTCTGGGATGTGGTGGGTGAGGATGTCTTAGTATTTGTTCTCAATTTTCTTAATTCTTACTCTTTCCCTTAGGGACTAAATGATACTAATATTGTTCTTATCCCTAAGAAGAAGGTCCCTGAATTAGTGTCTGACCTTAGACTCATTACTTTATGCAATGTTGTTTATAAAATTATGGTCAAGATGATAGCTAACAGTATAAAGCCGCTATTGGGTGAGGTGATTTCTGAATCCCAAAGTGCTTTAATTCCTGACAGGCTTATCACTGATAACATTATAGTAGTTGCGGAGGTTGGTCATTTGCTTAACATGAAGCAGTGTGGGAAGGTAGGTTGGGGTGCCCTCAAGCTTGATATGGCTACGGCCTATAACAGAATGGAGTAGTCTTTTTTAAGGGGTATGTTATTGGCTTTGGGGTTTGCTGAAAGTTGGGCTAACCAGATTATGAATTGTGTCACAACTGTTTCCTATCATATCCAGATCAATGGGGCAAGTAGAGGCCAGGTTATTCCTACTCGGGGTCCCAAACAAGGTGGATCCTCTATCTCCTTATTTGTTTATTATTTGTGCAGAAGACCTGTCACTTTTATTACAATAGGCTCAGGTCAATGGGTCTATTCATGATTATAGGGTGGCAAGAGGTATACCTCCTCTTTAGCATTTATTTTTTGGAGATGATATTTTGTTGTTCTTTAAGGAAAATGTTCAAGAGGCAGCTGTGGTAAAACAATGCCTACATATTTATAAGTCCCTCTCTGGTTAGGCTATAAACTTTTATAAGTCTAATGTGTGTTTTAGTAGGAAAACATCAGTGGAAGATTGGGCAGAAGTGGCGGTAGTTTTAAGGGTTGTTCAAGCGATAAATTTTGGTATCTGGGGTTGCCATCTTTTGTTGGAAGGAATAAAAAGGCCATTTTTTCTAACATTGAATACAAGACTAAAAAAATGGATTGGTGCTTAGAATAAGAAATTGCTTTCACAAGCTGGGAAAGAAACCCTCCTGAAAAGTGTGGCTTAAGTCATGCCTACCTTTTCTATGTGTGTTTTCTTGCTTCCAAACTCTCTTTGTGTGGCAATTGAGAGAACTATGAACCGTTTCTAGTGGGGATCTAGTGGATTCAATGGTGGAGGTATTCGTAGGAAATCTTGGGATCGGCTTTGTATCCCTAAAAAGATTGGGGTATGGGTTTTAGTGATCTTTGGGCTTTCAATCTGGCAATGCTTGGAAAACAGGCAGGTCATTTTCTAACAAAGCCACAGTCTCTTGTGGCTCGTATCTATAAGGCCAGGTATTTCCCGAAGACTTCTTTTGATGCTACTGTGGAGAATTGCCCTAGTTTTTGTTGGCATAGTATCAAGGTTGCCCATGAGTTAATCTGTAATGGTGTAAGGCACAAAATTGGTAATGGTGACTCTACTTTGATTTGGGGGCATCCCTGGATACTTAATGACTTTAACCAAATGTTACAAACTAGAATGCCTTTAGAGATGTGTGGTTCAATGGTTTATGGTTTAATTGATCAAGATATCCCCCCACCTTTTTTTTTTTTTTACTCTCAAGTTGTTAGTTTGTTACTTTGTTACGTTTTACCAATTGTACACTCCAAAAATAATTAAAATAATTTTTTACATAACTAACATAAGAAATAGTTTAGCAAGCATTAGACATTACATAATACATAACAATAATTATAAAGTCCATTATCCATAGTCTAAAATTTTAAAACATTAAAGTAGGGTTATGGTTATTACTTATTAGGTTATAGTTTAGATTATATATATATATATAATATAATATAATATAATATAAAAGAAATTGGAACTCTCAGAAAATTCAGAAATTTTTGACATAGATTGTGAAATTTTTTGGGAGTATTTGGTAATGAATTTTCATACAAATATTTTCATATGTGAAATTCAGCAAGTCTAGAATATCCAAAAAAAATTTCATATCAATCCAAAGCCTAGAAGTAATTTTATCAAATTTTTCCCTTAAACTACTTCAGATTGAATTTTTACAGCACACTGCCAAACTTTTTTCCCTTAACAGAATATATAAATATATAATTTTACTTTTTAAAAAATAAGTGGCGGGCAGCCCGCGGCCCGTCAAAACCCGCGGGCCTAGGCAGGGAGGGCTAATAAAGCTCGCTCCTCGGTGGGCTGCTATTTTCGAAATCCGCCCCTACCTAAGTAGGGTGCGAGCCGGGCCAGGACGGCAAGCAAAGCCCATTTTTTACGACTCTAGTGATAATGCAACTGGTTTTAATAAATGGGTTTCCTTATGGAAAATGAAGACCCCTAAATGGAAGACCTTTCTATGGAGGGATCTTAAGAATATATTACCCACCACTTCAAATCTGCTTACATTAGTACAAAATGGGCAATCTGTGTCTGAATCAAATGATAATCTGTGTATGATGTACTTCAGACGCATATGCAAGAAACGTAGATTGTTTAGTCTGAAGTAACATTGGATGAAGATTGTCGTTTTTTAAAATAAAAAATTGCTTGACAATCTGCGTACAAGAATGTTAGAAACAAGCGCATAAAGTGTTGTTCTTAGAGCATTCGTAATAGTGGAGTCTTTTTGTGATTTTTGAGGAGTTTTTGTAAGTTTGATTATGAAAGAGAATTTGGGAAGAAAGAGAAAAAGAAAAAAGAAAACAAAATAAATTCTGACAACTTCAAAAAAAAAAAAAACAATAAAGTATAGTTTCAAAGTCAGAGTGGTTGCCAGTTGGCGGTCACTCTAACTCGCCCCAGCGGCAGTCCGCGCCAAGCGCGAGCTGCTGCCTATTTTTTTTTTTCTTACAAGGTTTTGTGTTTTGTATGAGGAAGAAACCATCAAAAAAACATCTCCCACATCAATGAAAAACCAATCTTAAGTTTTTTGGGCCGACAAAAACCAAGAAAAAGCTTCAAATGTAGCTGTTCTTAGAACAAATAAAGAATTAGGCGTCTGTTCCTATCCAGGATTAGACGCCTATTTTTTTAAAAAAATTATTAATTTGATAATAATAAAAAATTTTCCTGTACAACCCAACCAATATAATCAACTCATCAACAGTGTCAATCTTTAATTCTATCAACACTTTACTCCAAACTTTCTGAACACATAACTATATTATATTGCACACTACACCAAATTTTATCAACACGTAAAAAGAATTATTCGAAAGTTCAAGTTCAGATGAAATAAATATAATTTAATATTAATTTTCATTAATATTTTGAAAATAGAAGAAAGACATACATCAATATTAGCTTGAAGTTTAGCATTGGCATCTGGTAGAGGTATTGCACGAATAGTAAGGTCGCAGTGACATGTTCTTTTAGCACCATCACCCTGGCTTTATTAGCCGCCCTTAGGCTACACAAGCAGAAAAATGCAAACATGACAATATCTATAATTCATTACCAGTACATATGCACCTTTAGCTAGGGATCAGTGGTTTTAATATAAAATCAATTTTGCAACTTTAGTAGAAACCTAATGTCTACTGTCACATTAGCTCAAAATTTGATTGCAGAATGGCAGAAATATATACTCCGAGCCTCCGAGTCTCATCATCACGCGGTTTTGCATCAATCTCTTGGAAATTTGTAGGAAAGGTCTAAAAACTTTAGAATTTAAGTAAAATTAGAAGTTAAAAAATGTCTCTAACTTGAGAGTGGTAATGTTGGTTAGGAGGAGATAGGTTGGAGATTCATGTGCAGTTTGACAGGGAGGGAAAGCATTACAGAGGGTTCTTAACGCATAACATTACAGAGATTCAACACATAAGAGGACTTACCTCACTTCTTAACGCATCAATTGCAAGCAGTTTATCGATCAGTGGCAGCGATGATGGTGAAAAATCTTTAAATGTCTCTCTAACGCATCGCTTGTATGGCTCTCGTGGCTTGAATAATGTTGCATTTGGTAACTTAGACTTTTTCCAATATTCATCAAATGGTGAACCACATAATTTATATATATCTTATGTCTTATGTAGTTGTTCTACCTTAATGACGGAAAATATCAATGTGAGTAACATCAAATAGAAGACTGCAACATGCTTTGTACCTATGCGGATTTATTTAATACAATCCAAAACAAGAGCTTATATAACCTTCAAGGCTTCAATTGTTTAATAATAGTTCACAAGAATAAATAGGCAATACTCATTTACAACCTTAAATAGTTAAGCAACTTAAGGTAAGAAAAAAGAATTAAAGTCAAATCTTTAAGCAAAATAAAGAAGGTTCAAAGAAGAAAAGGAAAATAAATTAGATCAACATGGATGAGCAAGAAAACCATGCCATAAGTAAAATTATTAACACCAAATGACAAAAGATTGTGAAGATGCGGATAAAACTAGAACATTACTTCTGTTAGTTTGCACGACCGGTATAGTAGGCTTTGCGGCTAATAATTCTGCCAAAATGCATCCTCCACTCCATAATCAGTTGCACCCAAAAGAAGCTTAGGTGGTCTATACCAAAGTGTGATCACTCTACTAGTCATATGGATGGTGTTAAATAAGTTGCAAATACGTAAAGAAATTTAAATCTAAGCCTATTCTACCCTAGAATAGCGAAAGGAAAATGAAAGAAAACATGCTCAGCCGCTTAGGGTTGAGTTGGGGTTAAAAACTTATTAGAAAGGAGTAAAATCGCACTTAAATAAATGTACAGGAAGTGTCGCATGGGCGGTAGTTGGGGTTAAAAACTGAGTAGAAAGGAGTAAAACCGCACTTAAATAGATGTACAGGAGGTGTCGCACGGGCGGTACACGCCCATGCAAGCGCCTGTGCATAAAACCGTCCAAAAATTCACAATCCAAAGACCCGCAACTTCAACTTCCAAGCCAATTTTGACCTCTTTAACGTTATAACTTGACTTGGTGATCTTCATGGAAGTTATAGCCCTTCACATTTTCTTTCGAATAGAACACGAATCATATCATTTCGACATTTTTAGACTGATATATGATCCAAATACCAAACAGTAGTCATGGTGAGCGAAAATTGCAACTTCTTACTCTTTTGTTCTACTTTTGCCTTGGCTTGTCCAAATGACTAAAATCATTAAAAATACCACTCTACGACTCTCTTGAATGTATTTTAGCCATCTCTTTAGCTTCATGTTGGCTCCCATTGGTTCCATATGCATCCAAAATGCTCCATTTGACTCCCATATCCCCCAAAATGTATGAAAATACTTCTTTTAGCTCCAATTGAGAGATATTACAAAAATACAGTATTCAATCTCTCCCCACTAGTCAGCGTGAATTCACTTGAATACTTGATGGCATTTCTTGTATACTTTTCTAAAATGACCAGAACCTCATTTAGCTTTTAATTGAGTTATTTATAGACACATTTGAATTTGTCCTTTGGTGGGAAACAAATTTCAAATAGTCTTTACCCATTGTGCAATAACCATTTGTTCTTGTAGTAGGCTACTCTCTTTGTCTGACTTTCTTATCGTTACTTGACTTTTGCTCATAAAAGTCTGGTTTTCTATGCTAAGGTTTTTGTCACCTTTTTATGAGAAATCCTCATTAGGATGTGCACCTAGGATTTTAAGAAAATTTAGCAACATTCTCCTTGATAATTGTTCGGTTGAGGTAATTCACTATTTTTCCAGTGAACATTCTGATGGTTGCATCAACCATTCGCAAGCTTTCAGATTTGACTTTTGGAATAGTCAATCCCATGACTTTTCAGCATCAACTAATTACTATTTGGTTAGTCATCTTTCAATCTCAACAACTTTCTAATTAAGGTTTGACCCTTCCGCTTTTCTGCTATAAACCTTCTTATCTTTATGTCGCGTCTTCAACTATCCGGTCTTCAAATATAATCTGTAACTCTTTGGTTTTCAACTTTTTGATTTTTACCTTTCAATTCTTTGACTTGTACTATTCAGACATAACTATCCGGTACACTTTTTGGATACTAACCGCATGTTTGATTCGCAGAATAGGCCTGGAATGGAGTAGCATTCGCGAGAATATGCCTATTCCTTTGTTTAGTAATGGTTTTTATTCCCAAGAACAATGTTGCTGAGAATGAGCTATTACCCTTGCAAGGGGAATATCTATTACTAGACCCTCCCCTTGGAATTAACCTATTCCTGAGTTATCAGGAATATGCTAACTTTCTTATTTATTACTTTGTCCTTAATTGAACTTAAAATATACGTAGTACTACTTTACCTTTAATTAAACTTAAAATATGTTTATATTACAACACTCTCAATCAACCGTACATGTCTCTTTGGTAATTTTCTAAATTTATTTTTTATATATTGTTTTTGTGGTGGATGTATGTGTGTATGACGTTTAATTTGTGTGTATGTGTGCGTTTGCAAATTTTCATAAGATCTGTGTGCCATATATATGCATAAGATTTGTGGCTACGAATTTGCATAAAATTTGTGCGAGGTATGCGTGCTAGAATTAGTCAGATTCGACATAACTAGTCTTAACACAAAGCATAAGATAAAACAAAATTGAATTGACAACATTAAAACTCAAATTAATACAGAATATTCAAAGTAAGTAATTCATGTTCCTAGGCAAATTAAACTAACAGTGAATCATAAAATTTGCAGCAATCGGTTCACACAACATCAATTTCCTAAGGATTATCATACACTAAATTGATCAACAATAAAGAATTCTCATAAATTAATTTCTTTTTTTAGACATATATATTCACCTAATGGTACTTATGATTGCAGCAAACTAAGAAATAGAAAAAAAAAATTGCATATGCCAAAATGTTGCTGCCGAATGAATTCATTGCTGCCAACAAAGGAATTACGTCGCCCAAGCCCCAATGTGCTTGTTGTTGTGACTAGAGATTTTCTGAAGCCGCTGACCGAAATTGAAGCTACCAGCCCAAAAATTTCCACGCCACCACCGGAACTCGCCGTATTTGCGAATGCCGGCCAGAAATTGAAATTGCCAAAACAAAATCGACGTGACGAGGAAGAAGCTGCTGCTACACCAGAAGAATCAGTTCGACGCAACAAATTAATTCAATGTGGGGAACTCGGTGAAGAGACTGAACTCAAGTGCAACAAATTACTATGGCTTCGCCCATTTCGTTGTAGCATATCGGACGACTAGAGAAACAAGAGAATAGTTCATTTAAATATAATTATATAATTGTAGCATACCAGACGACTATAGAATAACATTATTTAAAAACATAATAATAATAATAAATTATTATTATTATTATTATTATTATACATATACATATTTTGTATAGGGGTATTTATGTCTTTTAAACACATATTTCATTTATATTTTTTAAACCAGCCAAACACTGAGGTGTATTCAATCAAGACTTTTAAAGAATTTCAAAGACTTTTAAAGTGATGGATTTTAATTGACTTTTGTAGATTTTCATAGAATCTTTTAAACTTTTATCAACTTTGTAAGAGTCTATATATATCCGTAGGACAAACATTTATAAGCTTGTAAAAACTTTTTCAAATTAAAAAGTCTACAAAAGTTATTAAAACTCTAAATTGAATACACCCTTACAAACGTTCCATAACTTCTATTAATATATTATTTATATTTCTTACAAAAATATATTTTTATAAATCATAAATAAAAATTAATGCATTGTAAAAAAATAAATAATAAATATTTATTGTCACAAAAATAAAGTATATTATACACAAAGAAAATATAATCATTTTTCACTAAATATAAAATAAATAAGAATCACAGAATTCAACTTAACATAAATACATATATTAATAATTAATGAATATACAATTATATAAAATTATATTAATTAAATAAAATTTTTTAAAAATAAAAAAAAAATTGAAATTCTAATGCAACCAGCTTGCTGAAGCAGAATCTCTCACAGATGCAACCAGCTTGCTGCTGGTTGCAGCAGAATATTCATAGCAATAATTTTGCTAAATTGCTGCGAACAGCAATCGCAGGCTGCTGTTTGCAATAATTTTTTTTGTTGCTACGAATAGCAGCCCCGGCTGTTCCCAATAATTTTTTTTTTTTGCTGTTCGTATCAACAAATTCTGCTTTGAACATTAGTAAATACTACGTAATAATTTTTCGTAACAAAGAATATGAAATTTATGAAAGGTTTGAAACGTATCGTAAAATTGATGAAAAGTTTACCTAGTTTATATAGAGGAAAAAAAGTTTGTATAGAATATTGAAAAGTTTGAGGTTGGAGGGTTGGATTTCATCTATTTATATTAATGGAGAAAAAGTCTACAGAAATTCTATTCTGACAGAGTCTATGAAAGTTAACAACTTTTTGAATACCAGTAGATTTTTATAGACTCTATAAATGTCTGAATCGAACCAGTATACTTTTAAAGAGTTTTGAAAAGTCTGGATCCAATACCCGTAGACTT
Organism: Ipomoea triloba; assembly: GCF_003576645.1. Lineage (NCBI taxonomy): Eukaryota > Viridiplantae > Streptophyta > Magnoliopsida > Solanales > Convolvulaceae > Ipomoea > Ipomoea triloba. Next base: position 24,234,410 of record NC_044917.1, read on the forward strand.
CTCTTTAAAAGTCTAAATTGAATACCGCCAAACTTTTAAAGTTGATAAAATTTTTTTAAAATTTATAAAAGTCATGATTGAATACACCCCTAGAATAACATTCCTAAATTCTATTCCTTCAACCAAACAATAGAATATACTCTCAAATGTTTGATATTTGCTTTTAATTGCATCAAATGTTTCTTGCAGAATCCTTCATAATACTTCTCCATTAAATTTGGGGGAAGGAAAGTAGGAACACACTGGAATTTTTCCAAAAGATAACTGGCAACGTCATCCTGTTAGATTGGGTCAACATCAACACACAAAGATCCAACGTATTGCACTTCCATTTCTTCCGGTAAACCATCCTTAAGTCAAAAGCAAATATCAAGCAGAGGTCGCCATTGTCGTGAACAACACGGTTGGAGGTGAGAGTGAAGGAGCTAAAGAGACTGCTGACAAGGAACATATATTATAAACATATAAATTTTTATTGTTGAAAGATAATAAATATAAATTATTAAAAACAATTCTAATTATATAAATGAGGGACCAAATGTGGCACATTATAAACAATTAAAGGATTAGATTTATTCAAATTAATTCACAGGGACTAAATTTTTAAAAGTAAAACAATTGAGGGGCCAAAAGAGCCATTTTCCCATAGAATAATATAATATATTTATTTCTCTCTACAAAAATTAGTACTCTTGTAATAAACTATCAGTAGAGTTTTATTATTAATTTATTACTAATAATTTCACCATTGTGTTACATGTAATGAATTTGATATAATATTTTAAGAATATTTAAATCGATATAAAATTATATAAATTATAGCAAATAATATTATATAGTTAATTTGTTGAAATTGATTGGATTAATTATATTTTCTAATTTATTATTAGTGTTATTACTGTTGCGCCCGCGGAAGTGGGATAGATCAGATTGCAACAATAATTTGAGAAAGAAAAATAAATGAGGCACATATTTTACGTGGAAAACCCCTAAACAAATTAGGGTAAAAACCACGGGCAAGGGTAGAAGAATTTCACTATGAGAAAATAGGAGTTACAACCACTCTCTAACTAACAAGGAGAAAACAAGGATAATTCTCTCTTGCTAGGAAGGAGAAATACACTCAACAAACTCTCTAAGAGGGAAGAATAGAATGATTTGGGATGACAAGAATGGCAAATGACCTCCCTATTTATAGTTGAGGAATAGGGGTCATTTTGTAGTTAGTCCAAAGTTTAGGGACCAAATAATAAATATTTTGGTAGGTGTCTAACTCCATGCCTAACTCTTTTGACTTGCCTAATTCTTTGTCAATTGTTGCATGCNTTGAGGTTGGAGGGTTGGATTTCATCTATTTATATTAATGGAGAAAAAGTCTACAGAAATTCTATTCTGACAGAGTCTATGAAAGTTAACAACTTTTTGAATACCAGTAGATTTTTATAGACTCTATAAATGTCTGAATCGAACCAGTATACTTTTAAAGAGTTTTGAAAAGTCTGGATCCAATACCCGTAGACTTCTCTTTAAAAGTCTAAATTGAATACCGCCAAACTTTTAAAGTTGATAAAATTTTTTTAAAATTTATAAAAGTCATGATTGAATACACCCCTAGAATAACATTCCTAAATTCTATTCCTTCAACCAAACAATAGAATATACTCTCAAATGTTTGATATTTGCTTTTAATTGCATCAAATGTTTCTTGCAGAATCCTTCATAATACTTCTCCATTAAATTTGGGGGAAGGAAAGTAGGAACACACTGGAATTTTTCCAAAAGATAACTGGCAACGTCATCCTGTTAGATTGGGTCAACATCAACACACAAAGATCCAACGTATTGCACTTCCATTTCTTCCGGTAAACCATCCTTAAGTCAAAAGCAAATATCAAGCAGAGGTCGCCATTGTCGTGAACAACACGGTTGGAGGTGAGAGTGAAGGAGCTAAAGAGACTGCTGACAAGGAACATATATTATAAACATATAAATTTTTATTGTTGAAAGATAATAAATATAAATTATTAAAAACAATTCTAATTATATAAATGAGGGACCAAATGTGGCACATTATAAACAATTAAAGGATTAGATTTATTCAAATTAATTCACAGGGACTAAATTTTTAAAAGTAAAACAATTGAGGGGCCAAAAGAGCCATTTTCCCATAGAATAATATAATATATTTATTTCTCTCTACAAAAATTAGTACTCTTGTAATAAACTATCAGTAGAGTTTTATTATTAATTTATTACTAATAATTTCACCATTGTGTTACATGTAATGAATTTGATATAATATTTTAAGAATATTTAAATCGATATAAAATTATATAAATTATAGCAAATAATATTATATAGTTAATTTGTTGAAATTGATTGGATTAATTATATTTTCTAATTTATTATTAGTGTTATTACTGTTGCGCCCGCGGAAGTGGGATAGATCAGATTGCAACAATAATTTGAGAAAGAAAAATAAATGAGGCACATATTTTACGTGGAAAACCCCTAAACAAATTAGGGTAAAAACCACGGGCAAGGGTAGAAGAATTTCACTATGAGAAAATAGGAGTTACAACCACTCTCTAACTAACAAGGAGAAAACAAGGATAATTCTCTCTTGCTAGGAAGGAGAAATACACTCAACAAACTCTCTAAGAGGGAAGAATAGAATGATTTGGGATGACAAGAATGGCAAATGACCTCCCTATTTATAGTTGAGGAATAGGGGTCATTTTGTAGTTAGTCCAAAGTTTAGGGACCAAATAATAAATATTTTGGTAGGTGTCTAACTCCATGCCTAACTCTTTTGACTTGCCTAATTCTTTGTCTAACTCCATGCCTAACTCTTTTGACTTGCCTAATTCTTTGTCTAACTCCATGCCTAACTCTTTTGACTTGCCTAATTCTTTGTCAATTGTTGCATGCTTCTCTTTTGACTTGCCTAATTCTTTGTCAATTGTTGCATGCTTGCCTAATTTGTGGCTGCTGCCAACTCCATTTGCCAACAATCTCCCACTTGAAGATAAGATTGTAACAATCAAATCTTCACACCATTCTTTCTACCTTGCACTTTCCATGTCGCTTACGTCTCTATCAGACCACAGGAAGGTCGACACCAAGTAAACTTATCAACATTGATTACCTTTGTTAGGAAATCTGCTACGTTGTCCGTGGTATGGATTTTCTGCAAATCTACTGTCCCTTCTTCCACCTTCTCTCGGATGAAATGGTATTGTACTCGTATGTGTTTCGTCCTTGAATGAAATGCAGGATTCCTTGCTAGATGCAAGGCACTCTGACTGTCACAAAACAAAGAGACAAACTCTTGTTTGTGCCCGAGTTCCTCCAATAGCATTTTCAACCAAATTGCTTCCTTACTGGCTTGTGTAGCTGCTACGTATTCTGCTTCTGTTGTTGACGTAGCCACAACTGCTTGCAGTTTTGAAACCCAGCTTACAACTCCACCAGCAACTTTGAACACATATCCTGTCGTAGATTTACTTTTATCCAAATCCCCTGCATAGTCAGAATCCACATACCCGTTGATAAGAAAGTCTGATCCTCCATAACATAATGCAACATCTGAGGTCCCCTTGATGTATCTTAGGACCCTCTTCACACAGTTCCAATGCTCTCTGCCTGGATTTGCCATGTACCGACTAACTACTCCCACTGCTTGCGCAATGTCTGGTCTTGTACATATCATAGCGAACATTAGACTCCCCACCGCTGATGCATACGGTACTCGAGACATCTCCATCCTCCCTTCTTCATTGCTAGGACTCATACTTGAGGATACTTTGAGATTAATAGGAAGAGGGGTAGAAATTGGCTTACAATCTTGCATGCTGAAACGTGACAAGATTTTCTTTAAATAATTCTTTTGAGAAAGCCAAATCTTCCTATTACCTCTGTCTCGGTGAATTTGCATCCCTAGAATCTTGTTTGCTGGTCCCAAGTCCTTCATTTCGAATTTCCTAGCCAGTTGTGCCTTCAATTCATCAATGTGATCTTTGTTGGGGCCTGCGACCAACATGTCATCTACATACAACAGCAATATAACAAAGTTATCTTTTCTAAACCTCTTGAAATATGCACAAGGGTCTGCATTCAGTCTGTTGTATCCAAGGCNATGCCTAACTCTTTTGACTTGCCTAATTCTTTGTCAATTGTTGCATGCTTGCCTAATTTGTGGCTGCTGCCAACTCCATTTGCCAACAATCTCCCACTTGAAGATAAGATTGTAACAATCAAATCTTCACACCATTCTTTCTACCTTGCACTTTCCATGTCGCTTACGTCTCTATCAGACCACAGGAAGGTCGACACCAAGTAAACTTATCAACATTGATTACCTTTGTTAGGAAATCTGCTACGTTGTCCGTGGTATGGATTTTCTGCAAATCTACTGTCCCTTCTTCCACCTTCTCTCGGATGAAATGGTATTGTACTCGTATGTGTTTCGTCCTTGAATGAAATGCAGGATTCCTTGCTAGATGCAAGGCACTCTGACTGTCACAAAACAAAGAGACAAACTCTTGTTTGTGCCCGAGTTCCTCCAATAGCATTTTCAACCAAATTGCTTCCTTACTGGCTTGTGTAGCTGCTACGTATTCTGCTTCTGTTGTTGACGTAGCCACAACTGCTTGCAGTTTTGAAACCCAGCTTACAACTCCACCAGCAACTTTGAACACATATCCTGTCGTAGATTTACTTTTATCCAAATCCCCTGCATAGTCAGAATCCACATACCCGTTGATAAGAAAGTCTGATCCTCCATAACATAATGCAACATCTGAGGTCCCCTTGATGTATCTTAGGACCCTCTTCACACAGTTCCAATGCTCTCTGCCTGGATTTGCCATGTACCGACTAACTACTCCCACTGCTTGCGCAATGTCTGGTCTTGTACATATCATAGCGAACATTAGACTCCCCACCGCTGATGCATACGGTACTCGAGACATCTCCATCCTCCCTTCTTCATTGCTAGGACTCATACTTGAGGATACTTTGAGATTAATAGGAAGAGGGGTAGAAATTGGCTTACAATCTTGCATGCTGAAACGTGACAAGATTTTCTTTAAATAATTCTTTTGAGAAAGCCAAATCTTCCTATTACCTCTGTCTCGGTGAATTTGCATCCCTAGAATCTTGTTTGCTGGTCCCAAGTCCTTCATTTCGAATTTCCTAGCCAGTTGTGCCTTCAATTCATCAATGTGATCTTTGTTGGGGCCTGCGACCAACATGTCATCTACATACAACAGCAATATAACAAAGTTATCTTTTCTAAACCTCTTGAAATATGCACAAGGGTCTGCATTCAGTCTGTTGTATCCAAGGCACATGATGAAGGAATCAAATCTCTTATACCAACACCTTGGCGCCTGCTTTAAACCGTACAGAGATTTGTTCAACCTGCAAACCAAGTTCTGATTCTCTTTGTCTTCAAATCCTTCAGGCTGGAGCATATATATCTCTTCTTCAAGATCTCCATGAAGAAAAGCCGTTTTCACATCTAGCTGCTCTAGATGTAAGTTGAATGTAGCACACATCGCCAAAACTACACGAACTGTTGTTAGTCGAACCACAGGTGAAAATATTTCATTGAAATCAATACCTTCTTTCTGAGCATATCCCTTCACCACCAGTCTTGCACGATACCGCTCCACTTGATCGTCACCATTCCTTTTGATTTTGAAGACCCATTTGTTACCAATTGGCTTCCTTCCTTGTGGTAGTGGCACAAGTTCCCATGTATTATTTTTATGGAGAGCTTCTATTTCTTCCTGCATTGCTGCCGTCCATTGAGAAACATCTGAGCTGTTTATCGTCTCCTGAAAGGTTGATGGCTCACCATCCTCTGTTAGAAGGCAGTATGCAACATTCCCTTCCATAACATAATCTGAGTGCCAAGTGGGACGTCTTCTTTCACGGTCTGATTGACGAGTTGTTGGAGCTCCAGAGCGTTCTGGTTCTGGTTCCTCGTGCGCCGGTTCTGCTTCAGAAGAATCTTGTTCAAATTCCTCCTCTACCTGTATCTGAGTAGTTTCTGGCTTCTCCTTTTCCGTGCTATCATCAACTTCTCCTCTTTGTAGCTTGTCCTCTACAAAGATAACATCCCTGCTGATGACAACTTTGTGGGCAGTGGGATCCCACAAGCGATACCCCTTTACTCCATCAGCATACCCCAAGAATCTACATTTCCTGGACTTCGGATCCAACTTTGTAATTTCCTGGGCATTGTACATTGCATACACAATGCTTCCAAATATATGGAGGTTTGAATAATCAACAGGCTTACCAGTCCACATCTCCATTGGTGTCTTCAGCTCGATTGCAGTTGATGGAGCTCGATTCACCAAATAACAGGCGGTATTGACTGCTTCTGCCCAGAATGATTTTTCTAAGCCCGCAGCCCTCAACATTGCTCTTGTCCTTTCCAGCAAGGTTCTGTTCATCCGCTCTGCCACTCCATTTTGTTGAGGAGTGTATGCCACCGTGAACTGCCTTTTGATGCCTTCCTTCTTGCAGAAGTCATCAAATTCCTCACTTGTATATTCCCCTCCATTATCTGTCCTGAAACACTTGATTTTCTTCCCGGAATCAAGTTCCACCCGTGCTTTGAAGGCTTTGAAAGTCGCAAACACATCTGACTTTCTCTTGATAGGGTACACCCAGCATCTCCTAGAGTAATCGTCGATGAATGAGACAAAATACTTTGCCCCTCCTAGGGATGGAACCGGTGCTTGCCACACATCAGAGTGAACCAATTCTAGAACAACCTTGCCTCTAGAATTTGATGTGCTGAATTTAAGACGATGCTGCTTACTTGTTATACAATGCTCACACAAAGGAAGTGATACCTTTGTTAACCCCGGAAGTAGCTTTTGCTCCACAAGAATCTTCATTCCTTGTTCTGACATGTGCCCAAGTTTCTGATGCCATAGCAGCGTAGAGTCTGGACTACATGCGGCAACCGATGCCTCTGCTTCTTGCAAAGTCTCTCCCTTCAGCATGTATAGATTTGCAGCTATCTTCTCCCCTTTCATCACCACAAGCGCTCCTTGGAAAATCTTCATGACTCCTTTCTGTGTTTCAATCTTGGTTGCACTATTATCCAATATTCCATAGGATAATAGATTTTTCTTCAGGCCCTTCACGTGCCGTACATCCTGAACAGTTTGGACTGTTTCATCGTACATCTTCAGCTTGATGGTTCCAATGCCGATAATCTCATCGTACATCTTCAGCTTGATGGTTCCAATGCCGATAATCTCCAAGGCATGATCCAGCTTGATGGTTCCAATGCCGATAATCTCCAAGGCATGATCGTCGCAGCTGTACACAGATCCTCCTAAGATTGGTTCATAATGATGGAACCATTCTCTCCTTGAGGTCATGTGATATGTGGCTCCCGAGTCTATAAGCCATATATCCGCGAACCTTTTTCTGCCTTCCCTGGCTATTGGTGCTTCGCAACAAAGAGCACTTCCATCATCCGAGGTACTTGCAACATTTCCTTGAGGATTGGAATTCTGAGGTAAATTCCAACAATCTTTCTTCAAGTGACCCTTCTTTCCACAGTTGTAACACTTTAAATTCTTCTTACTTGATTTTGATCTACCACGACCACTGCTTTGGCCACGTTCTGTTGACCTTCCTCTCATCACCGTTAACGCCTCTGCCTGTTGCAGATTGACTTGTCTGTCCTCCTTGTTCTTGCGCCGACTTTCTTCTTCAAGAACCGCAGCTGCAACATCATCGAAGACTAGATACTCTGTAAGGATGTTGTTTGTTAAGTTGATGATGAGCTGATCATACGAATCAGGTAGACTCTGAAGTAGAAATTCCGCACGCTCCTGTGGCTCTATTTTACAGCTTAGAGATGTAAGATGGGAAAATAGAGTATTCAGCGTATTTAAGTGTTCCGTCACTGAAGTAGATTCTGACATACGAAGAGTATATAATTTCCTCTTAAGGAAAATTTTGTTGTGTAGTGACTTGGCCTCGTACAACCGGTTGAGGTGATCCCAAATCTCCTTGGCCGTCTTCTTCTCCTCGATGCTTGACAATACTCCATCTGCTATTGATAGGTATAGATCCGCCATAGCATCCTCGTTCATCTTGCTCCATTTTTTGTCATCAGTAAAATCCACTCGCCTTTCACTGATAGCCGCTAGACAGTTGTCTTTCCTCAGGATAGCCTTCACCTTCAATTTCCACAATGAGAAATTTTTCCCATTGAATTTTTCAATCTCAAATTTCGCTGCCATATTGTTCTTGAAACAAATTCTGAACAATATATCTGAAGGCTCTGATACCAATTGTTGCGCCCGCGGAAGTGGGATAGATCAGATTGCAACAATAATTTGAGAAAGAAAAATAAATGAGGCACATATTTTACGTGGAAAACCCCTAAACAAATTAGGGTAAAAACCACGGGCAAGGGTAGAAGAATTTCACTATGAGAAAATAGGAGTTACAACCACTCTCTAACTAACAAGGAGAAAACAATGATAATTCTCTCTTGCTAGGAAGGAGAAATACACTCAACAAACTCTCTAATATCTCTAGTATATGAGGGAAGAATAGAATGATTTGGGGTGACAAGAATGGCAAATGACCTCCCTATTTATAGTTGAGGAATAGGGGTCATTTTGTAGTTAGTCCAAAGTTTAGGGACCAAATAATAAATATTTTGGTAGGTGCCTAACTCCATGCCTAACTCTTTTGACTTGCCTAATTCTTTGTCAATTGTTGCATGCTTGCCTAATTTGTGGCTGCTGCCAACTCCATTTGCCAACAATTACGTAGTTGTTTTATTATTGGACTCTACGGACTAAAGGAAAACAAGAGTACATTGAGTTGTTACTAGAATATCGCCAGGCCTCCGGGAAGATGGGGATGTCAGGAAAAGGATTCGGAACAGTATTAGAAGGGAGAATAATAAAAAGAAAAACGAACGGAATATGAAAGGGGGGAAAATTGTAGGGAAAAATTCCGTCGGGAATTCTAGGAAGAAAACGAAACAAAGAAAAGGGGAGAAAAAAGAAAATCCAAGAAGTAAAAAATAAATAAATAAATAAAATGAGAGAGGAAATAATGTTTCCGTACATGCCGCCAGGAGATTCAAGTTTTCCCGATAAGTTTTTTTTTCTCCATTCTAGTCTAAATCTCTTTATTTAGATTGATTATCTTGGAATCTGTGCTTATTTAGTTTGAATAATTTATAATTACTTCTACGACAGTTTGTAGATTGTAACGATTGTTGATGGATAGGATGCTTTGTATTTGATTTGCCTCATGCATGTCTAATTTAGGCTAAGCTCTAAAGCTAAGGCTATAAGGGGATTTAGCATTATGAGTTTTTTAAATAAAATTTATGCCATCCTTAATCACATGCATGTGATTTCTATCTCTCATTTTCATTGTAATGTAACTTTGGAGGACGAATTTGGAATTAAGTTATGAGTCTTGAATTCAAGAATTATCTAAATGGTTTTTACGGTTAATTGAATTACTTATCTAGATTATGTCTCTGTCACATAGACATATTGCGAATATAGTAAAAGATAAGTAAAAAAATGAACTAGGGATCATGGTTGAAAAAATCGTTAGCGCCTAGCGCCTAGGACGCCTAGCCGGGGATTAATCGGCGCCTAGGCGTCCGTGTATTTTTTTATTTTTTTTTTAAATTTGTTTAAGTATTTTTAATTTCTTAAAGACTAATAATTATAAATTATATAATACTTTAATAGTTAATACTAAAATATTAAATATTAACCTAAAAAATATCTAAAGTTTGTACAATTTAGGATTATTTCGCTCAAAACGATGTTGCTTTGAGTAAAATAACCCATTAAAAAAAAAGAACAATAGTTAATCGACCGACTATAAGGCCTAGTCGATGCCTAGTCGGTCTAGTCGACGCCTAGGTGGTCAGCGCCTAGGCAGCGTTGCTTTGGCGGCTTAGGCGGAGCTTAGGCGGCCTAGGCGATCCCCTAGCCGGACAGCCGTCTAGATCACCATTTAATGTGATACGCTAGGCGGTCGACCAGTGCCTAGCGCCTAGGCGGGGATTAATCGGCGCCTAGGCGGGATTTTTGCAACACTGCTAGGGACACAACAAATTGTATACGTCTGTGGGGTTACTCAACGTAAGCCCAATTTCACTAGATGATCACCAAGATTACCGAGTCCCAACATAAGCCCAATTTCACTAGATGATCACCAAGACTACCGAGCCCCAACATAAGCCCAATTTCACTAGATGATCACTAAATTATCCTTATAGGATTGAAAAGATCTATCCATACACATTATGGCCTTAGCCTTTCACACCAACTCAATCTTCATCATCTATTTAATTGGGGGTACGTGCAAGTCAATAAACACTTCAATCTTCAATCACCATGATCACGTTTCAACGAGGATTCATTTCATCCACGTGATAGCCTTGTAGAGCCTTTAGAATAAACCATAGATAAGAGATAATAAATTAAATAGCTTTGGATAATAATCAGATTTAGTGCAATTGAATTGTTGATTTCCAGGTACACCATCTTTTATAGTGGAATTCTTATAACCATCAGATATGAAATTTAGCTGCAAGATATCCTCATAATTTGAAGAGTCATTTATTTCAAAATGCTGCCTGAAGACTGTGTTCATTTAAGAGAATTTTGTTAGGAGATCTCGTCCATCCTGTGTTAGTATTGATTCATGTTAGTATTGATTCAGACCTAGCAGCTTTTGAAGTAGATTCAAACTAAAAGACAAGAACCTAAAAACAGCCTAATAAGACTAAATATGTTTTGAAAAATAATTAGCCAATAAAATAGGGAGCAACTTGTGTATCATTATACACTTACAATCTTCTACTTTGACAATTATTTGACAAAAGATCTTACAAATATACTCAAGGCATCAAAGAATAAATAAGCATTTTATTAAAGAAAAGCCTTTAAGTAAATTTGCAAAGCCTTTAAGTAAATTTGCAGGCACAAGTAATAACCATCCAATAAAGAAAATAAAATAACAGTAAAGGAGATATAATAAAAAGAATATCAAACATAATACAACTCCAAGAAGACATCCAAGGTAATCCATATGAATAGAATATAAGAAAATACCATAACTCACACAGATGAGGAAAGTCAGGAAACACATCTTATTATTTGCATATGGAAAGCACATCAACCCGAAATATTTAGAAATATAATGATAAAACATGGGAGAATGCTAAGCCAATGCACGGAAGGATGAATTACGATGCCAAGTTCTATAGTCTTGGTAAACCAGTCGGACATATACCTATCAAAATAAACAAATAATAGAGGCGAGGAAAGGAAGGAGAGTGGCAATACCAAGCCCCAAGAGGGAAACGAAGTCTTTGCCGTGTTATAATAACACCTTAAAAGCGTTATTTTTTCAGTGACGATGCAATCAAGAATCCCGGCATGTTTTTGACAGGTTACAGACTAACTACGCTTACCATACACCAACTATAGCGCATGTGAACTTAACTTTGCTCAGACAAAGGGACAAAAGAACTAAGGAGGAAGAAGAGACTCTCAGTGTGTTTAATGAATAAAAGAATGTTGCTTTATATACAAAGCTATGCCCATTCCTCGACCATGAGAATCCAAAAAGTAATATAATGTTGCATCACCCACTCTTAATAAATGAGAATATAATGCTGCATCACTCATTCTTAATAAATGAGAATCACTCATTTAAAGAGCAAATTAGCAGCCACACAAAAAGTTTGGACTAAGAGGTATTTGTAGCCAAAAAAAATAGGAAACAACAAAAGGTTTTGACAACTCTTAGAAATTTCCCAACAATCCCCCACAAATTCTTAGAGTGTGCAAGAAGATTTGTCTAAGTTGTTCACGAGAAATGATGATCCCCACACATTCAAAGTAGTAGTCTAGAAAGGACAATGTTTGAGCAATGCAAACGAGTTGACCTTAATATCTGTGTTTAAACTTGAACTGATACGTAGTGACATTGAGTAATTTTCTTCCTAAGAGTGACATGAATCTTGAACTCATCGGTTAGACAAATGTTGAACTCAAGACACACATCAACTCTAAATTGCAGGTTTTATGAAAGTCAAATTTTTTGACTATGATGAATCCTTAGTATTCAAGTCTGTTGTATCTAACTCAATATAAACCGTCAACCCTATCACCTCAATCTCAACATAGAATTTTATCTCTGTCAAGTTTATCTCAGTATAGAAATTTAACTCTGTCAAGTCTATCTCAGTATAGCCATTTAACTCTGTCAAGTCTATCTCAGTATAGATCACCTTTAAAGGTTACAGAGAAGTTAAACACATAAATCTGGTAGTTCATTAAGAACATCATTCATTCTATGACTTTTTTTTTTTCTTCCTATGACTTTAGGATACTCTTCTTGGGATACAGAGCTCTTATAATCCTTCTTTAAGCGCACACTATAATCATAGGAAGTGTTGGCATGCTTCTCATATATTTTAACCCAACTGAACATCCGGATGCTCATGAATGCTCTAGAAAGATAGCTCATTATCTTTCATAATAAAGGGTGGTTAACCCTTTCACTCTTGTAGGTGATTTCGTTAGGTTTATCTCAATATAGACTACCCAAAATGAAATCATTAAGAGCATTTTATGCTCACCCTCTCAATTAAGCGGTGAATTCATTAAGTCAGTCTCAATAGAACCACCCATCTCATAGGATTATGAATTCATTAAGAGCTGTAGCTCAACCTCATTAGTACACAGACCATTGATATGACTAATTAGTGTACTACGCTGTGATTCTTTCCATGGCTTCGTTTGATCACAAAATTGGAATCTACCACGATTTCACCACCTCTTGGACTTTAAGTCATCCCATGAATAATTCAACGACTAACCTCATAATTAGTCTTTTCTTTTAAAGTAAGTTGATACTTTCAATCAAATTTACGTACACTTTGACGTGTACTTTAATTACTCAAAAGTAATTCCCTTGAGTTTTTCATACTTAACATGAAAAATTTTTCATCATTCTAGGTACCCAAGACAGGCTTCTAAACAAGAAATGTATGGAGTTAATTACCCCCACAATGCAACACTTATAAATATTTTTCTCAAAATATTTGTTTTCTTACTCAGAGCATACTGTGCTATGCAGACTTTATAGTGGAATATATATCAACCAAATAAGTTGCTTCAAACCACTAATATTTTCCTTTATATAGGAATACTCGCAGATATTCAAATTGGCTCAATTAAGAATTTAAATAAGATGTATAGATGCTGCCAGTAAGTCACAGAGATAATGTTTATTGCACGTTGTTTCAGATTGTACAACACAACCATAAATTTCACATACTTTCTTGAGAAAATTAAGTCTCATACTCAAAGATTATAATTGCCATTTATTAGAAAAAGATTTATTTACATAAATTTCAACAAGATAAAATTTAGCATCTATAACTTTAGCATTCAAAGTTAATTTCAACTTCACAATTTTTCCTTCACTACATGACTCATATATAGCCTTGATGTAATGCAAATTAATTAAAAATTGCTATTTAAACCAACACTATTATTGCATTACTTAAACAATATCGATTGCAATGCTTTAATTGTTTAATATCATATTAAAGTCAACCTTATTTCAGGTGAAGATCAAGTATAGCGCTTCAACTAGCCTGCATGATCAACTACCTACTTCTTAGATACTCCCAGGTCGAGTGGTGAAACCGAAATTTACTTAAAAGCCACCTTCCTAGACAGAGTATTCAAAAATGATGACTTTTTCATGCTACCAACACACTGATGAGTACTAAGATGCATTCAAAGATTTAGACAACTCAACTAAAATTTAGTACTAATATTATCAGCACATTTTAATTGAGCTCTTAGTAACTAGAGCAAAAAGAGGTACTCAAAAATAACTAATAGTTAAAATAATAGTAATACCCATCTTGTTCTTGTCAGATTGATATGTGGTTCAATCTGGTTCAGCTTTGTCCTCTACTAGTTTTGCCCTTGCGATAATAGCATTGAAATGCTCGGTGTCATTTCTTACCGCACACGAAGCAGACTCCTTTTAGTTTCTTAATTTTTTTACTCCTTTTGTTCCTGTTATTTCTAACACTTTGACTTTCTTAATTTTTCACTCCTTTTGTTCCTGTTATTTCTGACACTTTGACTTTCAGCATCATTTGCACCATATTTTTCTAACAGCGTTTCCGAAATAATCTTTGATGAGTCGTATTTGACATAGATGTCAAAGAGCTTGTCATTCATCTGTGACAGAAGGTATCCTCTGGCTGCCATGTTATCATCTTCAAATTGCATCATGGTTACACCCCATATCCAGGAGTGTAATCCTGTTCAGGCCTTACTTCTCTCGATTCTTGACCAACAAATAGGAACACTAGCTGATTAGGTTCGGGTGGATTGGAGAACAACACATAGACCAACTTCAATTGTTGGAAAAGAATTAGCATCCTTTGAGCCCACCGCTTGTAGTTTTCCCATCGAGGGTAGTGAACTTGGATAGATCGAGTATGATAGAAGGAGCCATCGATCTGAAAGGCTGACAGTTGTTGTAAAATAACACTTTTAACTGTTGGGAAAATAGTAGTAACATCAACGAAGGCTGGCACTCTTTAAGGAAGGGGAACAAAAACAAGTGGGAAACGAAGTCTGTGTCATGTTATAATAACACTAACTTAAAAGCGTTATTTGTCTAGTGACGGTGCAGTCAAAAATCCCGACACGTTTTCGATAGGTTACCCAGACTAACTACGCTTAGCATACACCAACTATAGCGCAGGTGAACCTAACTTTGCCCAAACAAAGGGACGAAAGAACAAAGGGACGAAAGAACTAAGGACGAAGAAGAGATTCGCAGTGTGTTTAATGAATAAAAGAATGTTGCTTTATATACAAAGTCATGCTCACTCCTCAACCATGAGAATCTAAAAGTAATGCTACATCACTCATTTAAAGAGAAAATTATTAGCCACACAAAAAGCTTGGACTAAAAGTTATTTGTAGCCAAAAAAATAGGAAACAACAAAAGGTTTTGACCAACTCTTAGAATTGAATTTTCAAGCAATATTTTTCCCAACAGTTAAAAGCGTTATTTACAGCAACCTTTCGAATCGATTGCTCCTTCCATCATACCCATCCAAGATCACTGCCCTCGATGGGAAAAATTATGAGCGGTGGGTTCAAAGGATGCTTATCCTTTTCCAACAACTGAAGTTGGTCTATGTGTTGTTCTCCAATCCACCTGAACCTACTCAGCTAGTGTTTCTGTTTGTTTGTCAAGAATCAAGAGAAGTAAGCCCTGAACAGGATTACACTCTTAGACAAGCATGGGGTGTAACCCTAATGCAATTTGAAGATGACAACATGGCAACCATATGATACCTTCTGTCACAGATGAATGACAAGCTCTTTGACATCTATGTCAAACAAGACTCGGCAAAGATTATTTCAGAAACGCTGTTAGAAAAATATGGTGCAAATGATGCTGAAAGTCAAAGTGTCAGAAATAACAGGAACAAAAGGAGTGGAAAAATTAAGAAACTCAAAAGGAGTCTGCTTCGTGTGCGGTAAGCAAGGGCACCGAGCATTTGAATGCTATTATCGCAAGGGCAAAACTAGTAGAGGACAAAGCTGAACCAGATTGAACCATAGATCAATCTGACAAGAACAAGATGGGTATTAGTATTATTTTAACTATTAGTTATTTTTTAGTACCTCTTTTTGCTCTAGTAACGAAGAGCTCAATTAAAATGTGATAATATTAGTACTAAATGTTAGTTGAGTTGTCTAAACCTTTGAATGCATGTTAGTACTCATTAGTGTGTTGGTAGCATGGAAAAGTCATCATTCTTGAATATTCTGTCTACGAAGATGGTTTTATGTAAACTTCGATTTCACCACTGAACTTGGGAGTATCTAAGAAGTAAGTGGTTGATCATGCTGGCTAGTTGAAGCGCTACTTGATCCTCACATGAAATGAAGTTGACTTTAATATACTATTAAACAATCAAAATCTTGCAATATATATTGCTTAAGTAAAGCAATAGTAGTGTTGGTTTAAATTGCCTTTTTAATTAATTTGCATTACATCAAGGCTATATAGGAGTTATGTAGTGAAGGGAAAATTGTGAAGTTCAAATTAACTTTGAATGCTAAAGTTATAAATGCTAAATTTCATCTTGCTAAAATTTATTTAAATAAATCTTTCTCTAATAAATGCTAGTTATAATCTTTGAGTATGAGACTTAATTTTCTCAAGGAAGTATGGGAAATTTATGATTGTGTTGTACAATATGAAGCAACGTACAATAAGCATTATCTCTGTGACTTACTGGCAATAAGCATCTATACATCTTATTTAAATTCTTAATTGAGTTAATTTGAAAATCTGCGAGTATTCCTATATAAAGGAAAACCTTAGTGGCTTGAGGCAACCTATTTGGTTGATACATATTACACTAGCTATTAAGTATGTATTAACCAAGTCATAGTTGCTATAAAGTCTGAATAGCTCTGGGTGTATTTTGAGAAAAATATTTGTAAGTGTTGCATTGTGGGGGTAATTAACTCCGTACATTTATTGTTTAGAAGCCTGTTTGTGGTACCTAGAAAGATGAAAAATGTTTCATGTTAAGCATGAAAAACTAAAGGGAATTACTTGTGAGTAATTAAAGTACATGTCAAAGTGTACATAAGTTTGATTGAGAGTATCAAATTACTGTAAAAGAAAATACTAATTATGAGGTTAGCCGTTGAATTATTCATGGGATGACTTAAAGTCCATGAGGTGATGGTTTGTGGCGGATTCCACTTTTGTGGTCACACGAAGGCATGGAAAGAATCACAATGTAGTACACTAATTGGTCATTTAATGGTCACTGTACTGTTGAGGTTGAGCTACAACTCTTAATGAATTCATAACCCTATGAGATAGTTGGTCCTATTGAGACGGACTTAATGAATTTACCGCTTAATTGAGAGGGTGAGCATAAAATGCTCTTAATGATTTCATTTGGATAGTTTATATTGCGATAGACCTAACGAAATCAAATACTAGAGTGAAAAGGGTTAACCATCCTTTATGAAAGATAATGAGCTCCCGAGCACTCATGAGCATCCAAATGTTCAGTTGGGTTAAAATATATGAGAAGCATGCCAATACTTCCTATGACTATAGTGTGCACTTAAAAGACGGATTGCAGGAGCTCTGTATCCCAAGAAGAGTATCCTAAAGTCATAGGAAACATGATGTTCTTAATGAACTACCAGATTTATGTCTTTAACTACTCTGTAACCTTTAAAAGTGGTCTATACTGAGATAGACTTGACATAGTTAAATGTCTATACTGAGATAGACTTGACAGAGTTAAATGTTCATAGTGAGATAGATTTAACAGAGATAAAAGTCTATCTGGAGATAAGACTTGAGAAGGTTGAAGATCTATATTGAGTTAGATACAGCAGACTTGAATACTAAGGATTCATCATAAGTAGTCAAAGAGTTTGACTTTCATAGAACCTGCAATTTAGAGTTGATGTGTGTCTTGAGTTCAAAATTTGTCTAACCGATTACTTCAAGATTCATGTCACTCTCAGGAAGAAAATTACTCAATGTCACTACGTATTAGTTCAAGTTTAAACACTGATATTAAGGTCAGCTCGTTTGTATTGCTTAGACATTGCCCTTTCTAGACTACAACTTTAAATGTGTGGAGGATCATCATTTCTTGTGAATAGCTTAGACAAATCTTCTTGCCAACTCTCAGAATTTGTGGGATTGTTGGAAAATTAGATTATAAGAGTTGGTCAAAACCTTTTGTTGTTTCCTATTTTTTGGCTACAAATAACTCTTAGTCCAATCTTTTTGTGTGGCTGCTAATTTTCTCTTTAATTGAGTGATTCTCATTTATTAAGAATGACTGATGCAGCATTACTTTTGGATTCTCATGGCTGAGGAGTGAGCATGGCTTTGTATACAAAGCAACATTCTTTCATTCATTATACACATTGAGAATATCTTCTTATTCCTCAGTTCTTTCGTCCCTTTGTCTGAGCAAAGTCAAGTTCACTTGCAATATAGTTGGTGTATGCTAAGCATAGTTAATCTGTGTAACTTGTTGAAAGCGTGCTGAGATTCTTGACTGCACCGTCACCGGGAAAATAACGCTTTTAAGGTAGTGTTATTATAATTTTCTTTGGTTCGGTGCAGCAATTCGTTTAGAGTGGCAACAAAAAATTTTCGGCATCCGCAACTTCTAAGTTTGGTAAGCAACGAAATTAATTTCGGCGGTAAGTAGCAGTCACTTGCAGGTCTACTTACTTTCCTGAAATATTGACTTTGCGAAATCTCAAGAAAGTGGGGGACAGGATGATAAATTGTATACTTGGCCTAAACCACATGAACCAACCCAAAAAATAACTGGATCAAGAAGGCCCAAGAAAAATACTCAATACGAAGCTACCGAAGAGTTTAATAACGATTGTGCTTAATATTTTTAATAGGGAAAATGTACAAATAAGCCATCGAACTATTTGAGAATTAGCAATTAAGCCATAGAACTTGAATAAGCTCCAAATAAGCCACTGAACTCGGAAAAAAAAAAGAAGCAATTAGGCCACTAAATCGGAAAAAAAATAACAATTAACATTTTTAACAGGTCATTTGTCTTTTTTGGCCACCGGCGAACACTTCCAGCGACCGGGGACGAAGGAATATCGTCGCCGATCGCATTTTCCGACCTGGTCGCCCTCACCAGAGAAGACGACCAGATTTGGTCGCCTTCTCCAACGAGGGCGACCAGTTCTAGTTGCCCTCACCGAAAAATGCGACCGGCGACAATCGGTTGTTGGAAGTGTTCGCCAGTGGCCGGAAAAGTCGTCGCCGGTGGCTGAAATAGACAAATGACCTGTTAAAATGTTAATTGTTATTTTTTTCAGGTTTAATGGCTTAATTGCTATGTTTTTTCGAATTCAGTGACTTATTTAGAACTTATTCAAGTTCGATGGCTTATTGCTAATTCCCAAATAGTTCGATGGCTTATTTGTACCTTTTTCCTTTTTAATACAATAAGAATTAGAACTTATCATTCATAATATAACAAGGACTCCCAATATGAGGCAATATAGGATCTTATTCCTTGCAGGGCTTTAAGCCCAAAATATATATAAATAAAACCCCAACAGGGAATCCTGATCAATATAACACATATATTCTCTCTATATTTTTCTTAAGAATAAGGGTTAAATAGGTCATTAAACTACACAATAATGCAATTAGGCCAATGAACTTAAAAAACTACAATTGAGTCGCTAAACTAACAATTTCATTCAATTAGTCTAATTTGTAGGTTTCTGGTTACCACAATTTTAAAATATTTGTTAAAAATAATTTTAAAAATTAATTATTTCAAATATTTTTTAAAAAAAAAATAGATTCATCTCCATTGCCATGGAGGCGAAGCTCTCTTCGCCTTCGGCCATGGAGACGAAGTTGTTGTTTTTTAGTTATCAAATACAATAACTTGAAGCCCAAATGAATTTGGATTAAATTATCTGTGAGATTTTCTAGATCTTTTAGTCTTCTATATTTATCTTTGATATATCTTTTGAAATTATGTTTATTACCCTTTATAAATAGAGATTTTTATATATTATTATGGCGAAATTTAAATATTAAAAAGAAATCTCCTCACCCTCGTATGTTCTTGTCTCTCTATTGGAGGTAGTTGATTGGTGGGACGATCGAGGAGAAGAATTCAGGAAATTTGCCTCTTTATTTGCCGATTACTCTATCAATACAACTTTTGGCAGCATTATAGGAGAAATCGCTTCAATTATTTCCTTATTGACTCTCTTTTGCTGAGGAGGAGAAATCTGGCATGTCCTTTTATATAAACCATATGTTTCATAAACTTTATAGGTTTATATATGGGTTTTTTTTTTTTTTTAAATAAAAGGGATTTTTTTCATTTTTAATCTCACGGGGTCATTTCTACATTTAGTATTTAACTATTACTCCTTAATTTTCCTTTATATATATATATATATTTATTTATTTAGTCCACAATTTTTAAATTCTTTTAACATTTGGTTCCTCCAACCTAATTTTTTTGTCACTAGTAATTAAATTTTCAACAAAAGACTTATTTTGAAAGGCATTTTTGAAATCCCAGTGCCTCTCTCCAAGAAGTTCAAGAAAAAAGTAATGTACAATTTTTCCTTTCTAAGATAAGCCACAGGTCACCAGTGACTAGAAATTAAATCGGAAGAATCAAATGTTACAAGAATTTAAAAGTAAAGAGTTGAAATGTAAAAATGGTCTGAAAAAAACTCGTTTATATACTGATGAAATAACATTATGATTATAAAATATAAATTATTCCATTCCCTCGAAATCTCAAAATTTATGTCTAATCTCCCTCTCTTTTCGCTTCATGCCTCAATCTGTAATAGACTAGGAAATCTGACTCCAAAACCGTGTTTTTGGAGCTAAATACTGGCAGAAATGGAGGAAATTGCAGAGAACATAAAATCCATACTGATTGAGATGGATAAACAGAGGCTTTCATTGGGTTCCAAAATCTGGTATGACAAGAACCATACTTACAAGCTAAAAAGAAACATACATACATCATATATACATGCAGACAAATGCTCTAAACTAATTCCCTAGAGCATCAGTGGCTCTTCATCCTCCACCATGGGCGAGCTGTGATATCAGTGACTGGGCTCAGAACGACACCGTTGGGATTTCTCAGCAAACAGCTCTTTCATTCCCCGAATCTTCACAATGAACTCGAACAATGCCATTATTCTCCCTTACTCTGAAGCCCTCAAAGGTCTGCAAACTTGATACACAGTAGTTGCACAGCTTTTGCACAAGAGGTTTGGGATAGAGGAGACCCCGGGAGGTTATTGGAGAGTAAAGAACCTGTTCTGCAGATCATTCCGTTTGTTGAAGTTCAACTCCATGTCGTTTTGGGCCTTTTTCTTCACTGATTCAAGAACCTCGACTGCCCTTTCTGCTGTTCGTTTACTCTGTTCAGCACGCTCAAGCTGTCTTTTGGCCTCCTCGTAGCTGCGCTCTGCAATCACAAGCTCGGCTTTTCTCTGTGTCAAGTCCTTCCGGGCTGCTTTACTAACAAGTGCGGTGTTTCTGATTACACTTGCTAGCTGGCCATCATCCTCGGTTGAAATATCATCGAGAATCTGCTTCAGCCACGAGACCTCGAGATGAGCAGCAGCGGCAGTGTCCGAGACTTCAGTCCTCATCTGTCCAACCATCGAAACAATGGTTCCCCAATCATTAGTTCTCAGTTCTCTGATGACATCACAGATTACCTCAAAGACTGAGGCCCTAAACCCCCGCGATGGGTAGGGACAGTTGGCAGCGATATCACCATGCTTTTCGAAAATCTCCTCCAATATAGGAGCAGCACTGGCTTTCACTTGATAGCCTTTAACATTCACCTTTTCGCTATCAAGGACTGGGAATCTAGGGGTTGCCTTCTTTGTTCGTCTCCTTTTGTTTTTCGGCTTTTCACCTTCTTCCCCTACAGGTAATTCAGCAGCAGCGTTCCGAACCTGTGAAAGAAGATTATGAACATTAAATTACACAAATCAATTTGTGAATGAAAATCGCATAAGTTCTTTTAAAGAACAGTTGTAAATTGACTGCTTTTATGATACTGTGAATAAAAATTCAAGTCAAGTTAAGAAGCAATCAGGATTAAACGCGAATTGCTTTCAGCTGCTGAAACTGTTCTAAGAAGCAGAATTTAGATACACATTAGGAGGATTAACGCGGGCGACAAAAGGGAAAGCATACGCATACCCTTTGATGTGTTGGTTTTATTCTGATGACTTTCCGCTTCTCAACTTCTTGTTTCACAACAGGTAATTCAACAGAAGCATCCTGTGCCTGTATTGAAATGTTAGTAGCGGTGCTTAAAGATCATCTCGCACATTAAATTACTGAAACCAATTTGTGAATGATAATCATATCTAAGAATCAGATTTTAGATACACAATAGTGACAGGAAAATTGTACCCTTTCAGATGTTGATGGTGCTGAATTGCTTCTGGAAACCTTGCGCTGTTCAACTTCTGGTTTCACTACAGGTAATTCAGCACCATCCCGAGCCTGTACATTGAAATGTCACTACCAGTGCTATTGTGGAAATCAATTTGTGAATGAAGATTATGTAAATTCTCTTTACAACAGCAAATATTGCATCCTTAACAGTACCTAAAGATATATGTACTCGAACTTTAGGGAGAAAAATCACAGGATTCCCAAAACGAGACCACATAAATCATATCAACTCTCAACTGTAGCTTCACAGTTACAACTATAACAGATTGTTTCTAAAACAAGAAACTCTTTGTCAAATATAGCTAGTTATAGACGCATATTGTTTTCATATTTGCTCACCTTGCACGTACTTCTTGCAGAGCGATCCGAATTTGTTACATGGTCAAGCTTTCTGCACACCGACAAGTTTCACATTGTCATGAGAGCATACGAAGAACCGAGAAGAAAATCAGATGTCACTGTATAAATATAATCAATACAAGCATTTAAATGGGACACAATTTACACAGCTTACATTTCAGATAAATTAGCACCACCTGCCACAGTCTCTTGTTCCTGAAACTTATCATGTATTATTGGTATTAAATCGGTGTTATAGAGGGACCGGTGTAAACATTCAAGTAGACGAAGGGGGAAGAGTAAAAAATCATGAAATCAAGCCAAGCGCTCACATCAACTGCTGACTTAACATCTCTAATTAATTCCCAGCGTTCTATTGAAAGATCCAAATCTTCTACATCTCCGTCGTCATAATTGACCTTGAAAAGGGAAAAATGGCAAACGAAACAATAGAAAGTCACAATCAATGTTGCAGCGTACAGCAATAAAAATGATATGAACAAAAATGTACAAGTGCTTATAAACAATTAATGAAAAATTAACAGAGTTTTGATAAGATTGGTAATAACCTAATCTTCTTACCTTGTGCTTCTTCTCGAAATAGTCAAAAGAAGCGATACTACCTTCATAAAACCTAGAAACACAAACTGGCACGTGAGAAAATATTCAAAAATATAACAAAACATAATTTCACATTGCAAGAATTTTTTTTTTTAAAGGTGTCTGTGAACAGAAGGCATATAATCAGCTGCAAAACAAATGTCTACTAAATGTACCCACGTCTGATCTATCGGCCACCAAACCTTTATTCTGCTACCAACCAGCTTTTCAGCTTGCTTTCTTGCCGCCTAGGGAAAAAAATACAAGCAGAAGTGAATTTAATATGTAGAAGTGGATAAACAGGTAGATGAAGGGGGAAGGGAAGAGGGGAGCAAAAAAGGCACATTTACACATTCTTTGTGTTGCAAAAACATCAAAACTCTTGATATACTTAATATGTACATGGCAGCCCAATAAATGTTAATAACTCCATACCTTTTCTGAAGGAGAACACTTCCTCTTACGCTTTTTGGAAGTTTCACCATTGTTGCTCCGTTTTTTAGTAGAAGCAGAACGAAATCCACCATCACTTGGTTTATTTTCCTCTTCTGCACGTTTTAGTGAATCTGAAACTGGCATCAATTGTTCACCGTCACTTGGTTTGATTTCCTCTTCTGCACGTCTTTCTCTAGTCTGGAAGTCTTCAATAGTGTTGAGACTTTGAGATGATGTGAAATGTGATCCCTTAGACACCAAATGTTTACGAGGACGACCAATTCTTTTTTTGCTCTCTTTCCCTTGGCAGGGAGTTTTATCAGATTTTCCTTCAACGTTGATCCAAGTGTGATCATACCCTTCCTCTGGCTTCATCAGAGAATTTGGTTTACGCCCTCTTCTTCTAGTTGGAGGACTGAGGCTCTTTTGTGCAGCAAATGCACTGGTTCGATTTTCATGGGAAGGATTGTTTCTCACATCTATGTCGTTCTGGTTGACTTGGTCACTCCGAAATTGTGTATTGCAAGATGCATCTTGGCCAGAAACCTTGGCCAAATCCGAGGATGGAGTTTCTCTTGGGCAATCACTGCTAGATAACTTCTGAGCTGTGCCAACATCTCTAGGAGAAGCGGAATTTGGTGCAAGCTCTTTCTTATCCTGCCACGAGAAAAGAGTAAAAAATTGTCACTATTAGTTAAATTTTATTTATGCTTTCGTCTCTCTCACGTGGGTTGCACAGAAGCTGCACACACTTGAGGAATCATGTTTTAAGACTTAAACCGCCAAACATAAATACAATTATTTCACATGAGACTTGGACATTGGAGAAACTCACCAAATTTTCGCTTTTGATTGCCTCCCGCCATGTTAATTCCACTATTTCAGCATAATCGTTGACGTTAATGCCCAAGGATTTCACAGCTCCAGGGATATACTGTTGCAGCTTAACATTGCTATTCCTAAAAACTCTCTCTCCCAGCACATAACAAACATTCAAAGGATTCTGCACCAAAGAATGCAACTTCAGTATCAATATATAGAGAGAACGATACAAAACACTAGAAAAAGCAATTACCTGGTTTTCCTTCTTTGCACTAGTTAGGAGGATACTTAGAAGATCCGTTGAGATTTCTTCACTGTCCTCTATTATCATTGTCATGATTGCCTCCATGAATGGTAATAGAGCATCAGCATTGTCGGGGCTGAGAACAGGCAAGAAAGATTCGTCAGTTTACGATCAGGAACAACAAAAATGGAAATCAATTCACTCCTAGACTGCCCAAATACAACTAGATCTCGGCACAGCCCACCACCCAAGGTGTCACCAACAAAAATGGAACTTCTTCTGCCTTGAAAACTAAAATAGTAATGGTTCTACGTATTGGCAAAGAAATCCAACATGTTGAAATAAAATAAGCTAACATTAAATAATTACCAAATGGAATTCAGAAATAGCTGAAACATCTCTAGAATCAACGCATCCAACTCAAGATCCAACATTAGCACACACAGCCTGTACTTAGCAAAAGTCTGAAGAATTGATGCAGCCTTTGAATAACAGCGATCCTCCACGTTTGCCAACTTCCTGAAGGCCATTATTGCAAGCTGAAAAAACTCCTGCATAATTGAACAAGAACGAGGGTGATTTTTAGTTGTGATCAAACTCCTCCGGTGAAAAGTGAATCACGCAGGCATGAATACTTCAGGTTTAAATATTTTTCCAACAAAACAGAAAGGAAATTTGAAAGATTAACAAAGTGTGTAATTGCCTCAATTGATTTATCATCACATGGTTGATCTGGAGCTGTTATTCTCAAAATCTCACTCATGCAGTATGTTGTTGAGGTTTGCACTTCCAGATCAGCATGTTGTAGAAGTCCATCAGCAAATAGTGCCTTGATTGAAGGTTGAAGTGCTTCATGAAAAGATCCCGATGGTTCTTGATATACATTAGAAAGAAGAAGCCCTAATCTCTGTAAATTAGAAACAAACCAGAAAATTGAACCACATAAGACAAATTTCTGGAACTCATAATTGCAACGAAGGATAGGATCAATCTGAATACTAACATCAGAAAATTGAACATTGGATGAATTGCTTCTTAGGTATGGTTTACTAAATAGCAATCCGTGGTCAACCAAGCTTTCAGTTCCTATATTCCTTGACCAAAAACACATGTTTTGCACTAATAACTACTTACTAGAACCGAAAATAACCTTTAACACATGACAAAGCAGGGCTGAAAGTGTACTTCCCAGTTATCCCTAACACAATGTTGAGGGGTTAAAAAATCAACATAAGGGTTTCCCACAGGACCAGCATATAATTGTAGAAGAAACAATACAAACCCTCATTTATGCAAAAGTTAAAACCAAGCCGGGGAACTCACTGTAGTTCCTTCATTTGCCCAATGAAGGGGCTCTACGGTTACATTTTCTTAACAGTCATGACTAAAAGGAGTTTTGATTGATAACACCCTATTTGCAAAACAATTAAGGACGTATAGAGATGCCACATAAAATCCTCCCAACTATGAAACATGTGTAATACATGGAACCTACAAGAAATTGTCCAACACCAAAATTTTGACATCACCATACCATAAGGCATGAGGACCTAAGTAATGGTGAAGTTAAGCGTTCCGGTTCATATCAAGCTCGAAATTCAAAAACACAAGACTTTTCACCCCCTTTCAATCAAGACCCCAAAGCAGCCTCAATGTTATATCCAAGCAACACCGTAAACAAATTGATCTCTTTAGGTTGTGTTCATATACACAAATAACATCACTATAACAGTAACACCCCCATTTACATATAAAAATGACACACAAATTGCTCCCAAACCAATCCTGCAAAAAATTATCCAACACTAAAATTTTGACATCAATATACCATAAGGCATAATGACCTAAGTAATGGTGAAGTTAAGCATACCGGTATTCATATCAAGCTCGAAATTCAAAAACACAACAGGCACAACATACAATCAATCCAAAACCAGAAACACACAACTTTTCACCCCCTTTCAATCAAGACCCCAAAGCAGCCTCAATGTTATATCCAAGCAACACCGTAAACAATTTGATCTCTTTAGGTTGTGTACATATACACAAATAACACCACTATAACAGTAACACCCCCATTTACATATAAAAATGACACACAAATTCCTCCCAAACTGAACCTGCAAAAAATTATCCAACACCAAATTTTGACATCAACATACCACAAGGACCTACGTAATCATGAAACTAAGCATACGGGTATTAATATCAAGTTCCAAATTCAAGACACAACAGGCTCAACTTACAATCAATACAAAACCAGAAGAACACAACTTTTCATCCCCCATTCAATCAAAGACCCCTAAGCAGATTCAATGTTATATTCAAGTAAACACCATAAAAAAAATTGATCTTATAACAGCCCCATTTACATATAAAATTGCAACATAAAATCCTCCCAACTACGAAAAATGGAACCTGCAAGAAATTATCCAATGCCAAAATTGTGAAATCAACATACACCAAAAGGACCAAGTAACCATGAAATAAAGCATCCAGTATTGATATCAAGTTCCAAATTCAAGACACAACAGGCACAATGTACAATCTTACAAAACCAGAAGCACACAACATCCCATTCCCCATTCAATCAAGCAACACCATAAACAAATTCATCTCTTTGGGTTGCGTCTACATACACAGATACACATATACAAACACATAAAAGAATTTTGAATTCGTGATAAATGAGAACAAGGAAATGGGTACAGGAGAAAGGTTGCCTCACTTCAAGTTTTCCCAAAAGCTCCTCTTTTGAAGCCGGAGGGTTCTGGAGAAGCTCATTCCCAGAATCAACAAGTTGCTTGATTAACTCTTGCTCAGCAAAACCGGCAGGAGAAGCGGCACCATCAGCAGCCATTTTTGCACTCTTTCCTCAAACACAAAAGGAAGAAAAAAAATCAAGAAAATGTTGATCAACAAGAACAGCAAAATTCTAGGGAAAAACAAGAAAAGTTCTTGAGAACTGTAATCAAGAACGAGAGAGAGAGAAATGCCCATAAAAATGACACCACCCCGAACTGATTAATAATAAAGTATAAAAAAGATGGCGTAGCAAATTGGGGTTAACATGAAAAATGGAAGGCATGCAGAAGAGGGACTGCACATCTGTCATCTGCCATCAATCAGCATTGCTCATCACTCCAGGTCTCCGGTCTCCAGCCGTTACAAATTTTTATTTTTTTTTGTTTTGTTTTTGCTTTTTGGTTTCTACTTTCTACTTTCTAGTGCTTAAGAACTGGAGCAACAACTTGAATTTGTGAGTACGACAATGGGTTCTGTTCACACTGGAAAACTTTGCACTTCGCATAGGAATACTTTCAATTTGTGCCATCCTATTCATATTTTTCTTTTCTTCTCGATATAATCAAAATACAATACAATTACAAATGGAAAAAGAAATTCTTGAATACATGCACTACCTCTGCTTAACAACTGTTCTAAACTATTGAATTAATAGTATTTTAACTCTTATTTAATGAATTGAAATAATTTTATTATGAATATGTTTATCATTTGACTATTTTTACAAATTAAACTTGTAATTTGTTCTTTTCCACATTCATCTAACTTTGTTTTGTCATCTCTTCTTGATTGTATACATTTAATCAATGTTGTCTTAAAAATAGATTTTGAATTTACCAAGTTGATGCGATTTAATTCAAAAATATTTAACCTTAAACTATATATGGAAGAAAAATAAAGAATAATCTCAAAATGGATAATAATTTTGTACTAACATTAGATAAAGGCAAATTTGAAATTTCTATATATATAAAGAGTATAATTCTTCCATCATCAAAATGTTATATTTTTTTCCTTTTAATTTATCAATTAATGCTCACATCCTAATCCTAATCCTAATCCTAATCCTAATATAATAATAAAATTATCTACCACATGTTATAAAGAAATCAACTTAGTAACGAAATTTTTTTAAAAATCAAATATTACTGCATAAGAAGATAAATATTATGCAATAAAATTAAAAGAGGTTGTATCAACACTTTACCCTATATCATATAATTTGACTTTTTAGAATCACAAATTATTAATTATATGTTTGAGTCACATTATTGTTACTCTTGTGATTTCTATTTTTATTAATTGATTATTTAGGACATATTTATCATTATATGTTATTATCAATTGTTTATCTGCGGAAGTTTTATTCAATTAAAGTGGTAATGTTGCATCAAATTAAATGTATGGAGAGAATTATATCTAAAAACATAATAAATCTCAATCAAGGTTATATCCTTGATTTATGTCCTCTTTTTGGATGCTAATAAATGTTGTACATTTTACTTTAAATGTTGTACATTTCAATGTTATTAGACAAAATTGTCCCTACTACATTCTTGTTATACAAAACTACCCTTACACCGTTATAACACCGTTAGTTTTAACTCCATCATTATTACCCTACACCTATATCTATCATATCTTTTTCTTATTCTTTAATTGTCATTTTATTAAAATTATTAATTTCTATTTAATGGTTGATTATATTTTAATTAAATTTTTATGAATGGTAAATCATATATGTGTGTATAAAATACATATATTATTTTTGTATATATAATTTGAATTATACATTTTAATTATTTTTATTTATTAATATTTTAATATTGGGCATAAGTTTTCGCGCATCGCGCGTACAAAATACTAGTAGCAAGTATAAATGTCATAAAATATACTACCTATGTCCCATTTTACCTGTCCTATTTACTATTCATTGGTCAAACCAACTATTTCTTCATTGCTTATTATCTTTAGTAATTTTTTATTATTTTTAAATTTAATTTTTTGTGTTTAATAGTACTTTTAATGTAGTTTCTAAATATATAAATTATATATATTAATGCTAAACTTAATATTATGAAAAATTGGATTAAAAATAACTCCAGTCAAACCTCGTTAAACGAACCAAACAACCAAAATGGGACGGAGGTAGTATATACTAAGACATTTAGCACAAACATAGTAAACTTTTTTAGTATCTACTACGTAATTAATTACATTGCTTACCAACTTGTATTATGCCATGGTGTCCTTTATGTGCATTGTTGTGTTGCATAATGGGATTGGTTAAATATATGCTTAGTAAAAGATCAATAAACTTTTAAAGTATGTGTGGGTCTGCGTGAAAGCACGCAAACAACCCAACAAGGGTATATTTTGTTCGTGTCAGTCTAGGTGGAACATACGTCATTGCATATGCTAGAAAAAAAGAGGTAACGGTGGACAGGTTGTCCACCACCGACCTATTAATTATTATTTTTAATTGTTTTGTCATCTTAGAGTATAGACGTAATAATTATAAATATAGTTTTTTCTTTATTTTAAAATTTAAATTAAAACATATAGAAATGCTATTTAATTTCAAATGGATTAATATTTTTCCTTCTTTTTTTTTTTTAAACATTTGATCATTGCAATTAAATTATAAATTATTATTTAATAATTATTAAAAACTATAATAAATGACGACAACAATGACCACAATAATAATAATAATAATAATAATGATTGATTGGAAAAATATAGACACGGTTTAATAGTTAAATTTTGACCATATTGTTCTTTAATTTTCTCAGTTTCACTTGTCTCCATAATTGAGAGCTGTCAATACGGATCATCGGGATGGGCATGGAGCAAGCTGACTCGCGGGCCAGGCCAGGCCAGCCCCCTCCCTCCCCCCTTATTTTTTCATTTTTGTTGTTATGTTGTATACAACACAATAAATCAATAATCACAAACTATAATGTGCACTCTTGTGAGAATTGCAACTGAAGAGAGAACTAGGAAGTAATCGGAGTCATCCATCTAAGAAGATTTAACGGATCAAAAGCAGTTTTAAAGAAAAAAATGTGGTGATATTTTTGTAAATAACTCAAACTTTGAAGTGTAAGTAACACGTGCTTAAAGTGCAAGTATTAGGTGCAAGTTTACAAGTAAAATTAAAGTACAAGCAACATCACTATAAAGTGAAACCTTTTTACACTATAGAATGCAAATAATTTACCTTTTACATTGCAGTTAATGATAAAGTTAGGTGATACACTCTCATTTGTACCTATTTTACTTGTGTTTTTATTTAGGTTTTATAATTAATTGTGTATTAAAATGTTATCTCCAATGCTTTTTCCTTGTTATTTTATTTAAAGTGGTATAATGCTTGGTTTGAGTGTCTTTGGTGTGTTTAGTGCTGCATTATAACCACTTGGGAGCAAAAAGGCAATGCAAAGGAATCAAAAGTGTTGAGAAGTCAAAATGGGACCGAAAGTACTGTTCACCGCAGATTCTCGACGCGTCGAGAATATCTCTCGACGCGTCGAGACCTTCCAGAGAGCAATAAAAATTTCGCCATTTTATTCTCGACGCGTCGAGAAACATTCTCGACGCGTCGAGAATCCTGCCCAGGACACTATTCATCCCAGAACAAAATTCCAGATTTGTCCCTGTTTTGGATCCCACTATTTAAGGCTTCATTTCTCCCCAAACCCTACCGGTTGGCTGCTGGTTTTTGTCAGAAAAAGGGGAAAGAGAACAAGGAAAAGAAGCTTCATCATCTCCAAAAGCCAAAGAAGAAATCATCACAACTTTTGGAAAGGAGATCAAAGAAAAGAGCTTGGAGGCATCATTTGGGAGAATATCTTCCTTTCTCTTTTCTATTTTGAACTTTATTGAATAATTGTTGGATCTATTTTAGCCATGTTAGGCTAAACTTCCTTTTGGGATTTTTGGGTATAAAAGTGTTTATGAACCTATGTGCCTAGTTCTTATTTTGTTTTAATGAAATATCTATTTGGGTTTATTGCTTGTGTTGCAATTGTGATTTATGTTATTGATACTTGTAATTAGATGCATATGATTGCTTGTACCCTTGCTAGATTTGTCTATGAATCAAAGAGCACCCACAATTGCACTTGACTATTGTACCTCGAGAGAGGACAATTTGGTTAAGGGATATATTTTGAATAGCTCACGAGAGTGAGTATTCCAATTACCGTATTTTGGGTTTGAGTTACGAGAGTAACCTTTCCCTTTTAGATGGCAATTTTCTACACTTGTTTAACCCAAATAATTATTTCACTTTAGATTGGCACTAGGTGATTAAACACTTTAACTCCCAAAAATCCCGCTTTTACCTCTTTGAATACAAAAACCCGTTTGCCTTATTTTAATTATCTTGTTTGCATATCCATAGATAATCATCCATTGTGAACGTAGGAATAGCTTCTTGCGAATATAATTAGTAACTAGTGCTTGATACCCCACTTCCCTGTGGTTCGATAACCCCGGAATACTCCGGGTATTTGTATGTGGTTTTATGCTACGACCAAATTGGCGCCGTTGCCGGGGAGGTGGCGTTTTGTATTAACATTAGTGAAAACTTTTATTCTAGGAGTCTATTCCATTTTATTTTCTTTATTTTTATTTTTATTTTGTTTTGTTTACTAACCGGTGCTAACGAGCTTCCTTAGCTTGTTTTTGTTAAGGTTTGTAGGTGTTGCATGCAAACAAGGTCCTCGGGAGGTGAAGGACTATTACCTCTTGACCTTGAAATCGAAAGGAGAGCCAAATTTCTTAGAAAGCAAAGGAGGATGGCAAACGAGCAAGGCAACATCAATGTCAATCCTAATGGAAATGGTGAAGGAAATGGAAACGGTGAGGGAAACGGTGTAAATCAACCCCTACCGGCAAGGAGAGCTATGTCCGACTATATTGCACCCGACTTGGATGAACACAATAGCATCAACATTCCGGGTGTTGAGGCCAACAACTTTGAGATCAAACCGGCAATCATACAAATGGTGACATCCGATCAATTTGGAGGGTCGCCAATGGAAGATCCAAATGCTCATATAACCAAGTTTCTCCGGATTTGCAGCACCTTTAAGATGAATGGAGTTCCGAATGAAGCAATCAAACTCCGACTTTTTCCTTTTTCACTAAGGGATAAAGCTGACAGTTGGCTCATTTCTTTTCCCGCAAATCATTTTGCTAGTTGGGATCAACTTCATAGGGAGTTCTTGAAGAGATTCTATCCACTTTCAAAGACTCAAAGGATGAGGAGAGCCATTCAAAACTTCAAGCAAATTCCAAATGAATCTCTAGCCGAATCTTGGGAGAGGTTTAAGGAACTACAAAGGCAATGCCCTCATCATGGTATTCAAGGATGGGATCTAATGATGGCTTTCTATGAAGGTTTGCTTGATAATTCAAAGATCTTGGTGGATGCTTCATCGGGAGGGTCATTCACGGTTTTGGAACCTACTCAAGCCGAGGAACTACTTGAAAAGATTGCAACAAATGGAACAACTTGGTATTCGGAGAGATCTTCACAAAGGCTTGTGGGAGGATTTCATGATGTTGATCGAATATCCGCCTTGTCGGCTAAGGTGGATAATATGGCATCCATGGTTCAAAAGATAGCTCAAATCACTCTCCAAAATCAAAATATGAGCTATACTTCTACTACTCCCAATTTTTCAAGGCAAATCATGATGTGTGAATTATGTGGAGGAGAACACAATATGGGAGAATGCTTAAATGATGATATGGGTTCTCAATCTACTTTGGAGCATGTTGATTTGGTAGGATACGGTAGGCAACAACAATCATTTCAACCTCAAGGGGTCTACAATCCAAACGCACCAAGGAATCATCCCGGTTTTTCTTGGAGTAATCCGATGGGGGCTGCAAATCCCCAAAACTTTGGTAATAGAGGACCGCCACCGGGATTCCAAGGGCAGCAAAATTTTAGAGGTGGCCAACAACAACAATCCATGCCAAATCAAGGATTCCAAGCCCCGACTACTCAACCAAGGCAATCTTCAGAAAATTCACCTCCACCAAATTGGGAAGCCATGATGGAAATGATGTTTAAATCTCAAATGAAGAGTGACGAGAGGTTTAGGCAATTGACAGAGAAGTTGGATCAATTGGGTGCTCATAACAAAATGTTGGAAAGACAAATTGCAAACCAAGCTTCTACTTCTAGTACTCAAGTCACAGGTAAGTTGCCCGCTTACCCTGAAAATCCAAGGGAACATGTCAATGCCATTATAACAAGAAGTGGAAAGGAACTTGAGGAACCATCTTTCCAAATTGAAAAGCCAATGCCAAGAGGAAGGAGTAATGGAGAAATTGAAGAAGAAGTTGAAAAAGAGGAAGCTACCCCTCCCACTTCTATCCCAAATCAACGAGTTCATAACAAAGATGATGGAGTGAAGCCGGAGAGGAAATATGTACCACCTTTGCCATTTCCTCAAAAATTTCAATGTCAAGCCAAAGAGAGTAGATGGAAGAAATTCTTGAATTTGGTTGAAAATTTGAATGTGTCTATCCCTTTGCTTGATTTACTCACTCAAGTGCCTTCTTACGGCAAGTTTTTAAGGGAGATTCTCTCGAGAAAAAGAAAACTTGGTACTCAAGAGATGATTGCTATGACACAAGAGTACCGGACCCTAATACATGATGAAGGAAAGTTTCCTACCAAGCTAAGGGATCCCGGGAGTTTCACTATCCCATGTGTCATTGGAGGGTTCACCATAAATAGATCACTTTGTGATCTAGGAGCAGGTGTTAATGTAATGCCTCTATCTCTTTGCAAAAGGTTAAATTTGGGAGAGCCAAAGCCGGTTCAACTCACACTTGAATTTGCCGATCGGTCAACCAAAAGCCCTATTGGAATACTTGAGGATGTCCCGGTTCGAGTGGATAAATATTTTGTGCCTTGTGATTTTGTTGTTATGGATATTAGAGAAGATCCGTATATTCCAATCATATTAGGGCGGCCTTTCTTGGCTACAACTGGAGCTATAATTGATGCAAGGAAGGGATCAATAATTTTTGACTTTGGAGAAGAGAAAGTAGCATTTAATGTTTTTGATGAGCCTAAATCTCCTTTTGTTGAAAAATGTTATCGGGTTGATGAGGTTGGTAACAAGAGATTGGAGAAGGGTGAAGAGTTTGATGCTCTTGATGAGAGAACTTTTGATGAGCATAAAAAGTTTAAAAAAATTTTACATGAGGAAGTTGGTGATGTTGCACTTTTGGAGAAAGAATCTAAGGTGAGAAAAATTGAAGAATATGAATTTTTGTTTGAAGATGGAGGCCAAGTTCTACAAAATAAGGGTAAAGATTGGGCAAACAATTCTAAATTGAAGGCATTGATAGAAGAATACCCTATGGCTTTCAAGAGTTTTGTTGAGCGCTTCATCGAGGCTAGGAATTGGAAATGCCTCGAAAATCATCCAGGATGAACTTTGCAAAAAGGGGTCGAGCTCACGACCTTAAACGAGCGCTTCTTGGGAGGCAACCCAAGTTCTTTTATTCTATTTTTATCGCGTTTTTGCACTTTGCTAATTTTTGCATTTTTAGATTCTTATGTTTAGTTGTTAATTGCTTGATGCTTGATGATCTTTGAACCTTTATTTTGTGTCATAAGTGATTTTTGGAGTGACATTTTGCTTTGAATGATGATAAGGTGTTGTTAGGAGTTGGCAAATTGGAAGTTTGAGCTGAAAACAGAGAAATATGCACACTGCCTATTCTCGACGCGTCGAGAAATTTTCTCGACGCGTCGAACAGTTCCAGTGTCGAAATGGGTGTCCATTCTGGACATTCTCGACGCGTCGAGAATGTCTCTCGAGCGTCGAGAAGTCTGGTCAAACTTTGACCGACCCTTTTTCTTCCTTTTGCCTCCCAAAATTTTTATTTTCCCTTCTTCTTCCTCTCGCACGCAGCAGCGAAAACACCTCCCCTCCACTCTCCACTTCATTATTTTGGCTCCAAACTCTATTCTCATCCACTCCAAACTCTTTCTAAGGCATCAAGGTATCATCTTTGCATCATTTCTTCTTCAATTTCTTGTTATTTTGCTCATAATTTCGATTTTCTTGTGTATGAACCCTAACCCACGAAATTTCAAAATTTGAATCTTAAATGTCTTTGGGTTAGTGGTTGTTAGTTCTTGTGTGTTTAATTTGCTATAATTCCTTGTTTCTATCCATTACTTTGTTGATTTTAGTTTGATTTTGAAGAAACTAGTCTTGAATCTTGTTGATACATTCTTGAATGGAATTGAATTTTTGATGATAATGTTGCTTGGTGGTTGGGATAATTGATTGTATGATTGGTGGTGTTGCTTGTTGTGTAAAAATGGATAGATTTTGAAGGCTAGAATGCACTTAACACCTTTGTTCAAAATCATGCACACAAGGTGTTTGTTAAAATGTCCCAATGATGATTTTGAAAATTTCTTGCCTAACCTTGAGGTGATTGGGAGTGTTTTGCTTAGCTACTCCATTCTTGCTTTATTAGCTTGCATTTTGTTTAATAATTCCTAATACTTGATTTTTGCAAGCCTTGTTCTCACTCTATGATGTTGTAGTTACAAAATGCCTCCAAAAGGTAGGAACTCACGAAGGGGACGAAGGGAAGAATCATCACAACAAGCACAACAACTTCCCCAAGAGCCACAATTCCAAATCTTCAATACTCCCCAAGCACGTGAGAGATACAACACTTGGATTTCAACACGGGGGATCAAAAAAGAAAGGGGGATTTTGCTAAATGTTCCAGCACATTGGAATTGGGGACCTACATTTCTTGCTCAACCTGGAGATGCATTTTCTGGGCTAGTCAGGGAGTTTTATGCTAATGCTGGTGATGGCATGCAAACTAATACGGCAATTGTTAGGGGAGTTGAAGTGAGCTTTTCTACGGTAGACATTAATGCCTACTATGGTACTGAAGATCATAGAGCCATTGATTATTACCATCAAGACTTGAGGTTGAGCAGACTGACTGGAGAGATGCTAAATGAGATTGCAAGATCCTTTCACCCAGAAGCTACTTGGAACATTGCACATGGATTGCCAGCCCATATTGATTATCATTACTTTGGACAACGAGACCGTGCACTCCTTGACTTTATCAAAGCAAAGCTCAGTCCTTATTCACACAAAGGGCATGTTCGAAGAGATCAAGTCCTCATGGCTTACTGCATCAAGGAGCAGCATCCCATGAATGTGGGAGCCATTATCAACCAGAGCATTCGTGACATTGCGTCATCAGATAGGAAATCACGATGCTTTCTTAGCCATCCCTTTCTTATCACTGAATTGTGCAGGCTAGCAGGTGTTCCCATCAATGAAGAGCAAGAAATCAAGCTCACGCCCCTTACCTTCATCTCCCCACACTATGTTCAGACCCACTATGGGCAAGGCCAAATACCCGCCAATGACTCGGAGGATGAAGAAGCCGGTCAACAAGCTGAAAATGCAGATATGGTGGACCCTAATCATATTCCATCGCAACCTCAAATTCCTCAACAATTCAATATGCAACAGTTCATTACAAGGCAAGAGGAATTCATGAGGAGAAGTGATGAAATAAACTGGTATGTTGGTACATCTACGTATCAACAAAATCAAGCGGCGCTAGGCTTTACTCCTCATTTCCCACCACCACCACCATGGCTTCAGGATCCCCAGTACATTCCAGACTACTACAGGCCTCATTTCCCACCACCACCGGATGATGCAGATCAGCAGTGACACTTCAGGGATGTATCTCATAACCCCTCTTTTGATTTAATTTGCTACATTGGGGACAATGTAGAATTTTTTTTTTTGTTTTTTTTTGTTTTTTGATTTTTTTTTTTTTTTTTTTGAATTCATAAGAACAAATTAACAAAAACAAAAAAGATGAAGAGGACCCCACCACTTGAACTTTTCAAAGATAGGATTACTTTCAAGATAAAAGCTCCAAAAATTCTCTTCTACAAGAATATCAAAGAATAAAAGTTACATTCTCTCAAGGGCGAAAGGAAATGTTTTTTTTGTTTTTTTTTGTTTTTTGATTTTTTTTTTTTTTTTTTTGAATTCATAAGAACAAATTAACAAAAACAAAAAAGATGAAGAGGACCCCACCACTTGAACTTTTCAAAGATAGGATTACTTTCAAGATAAAAGCTCCAAAAATTCTCTTCTACAAGAATATCAAAGAATAAAAGTTACATTCTCTCAAGGGCGAAAGGAAATGTTTTTTTTGTTTTTTTTTGTTTTTTGATTTTTTTTTTTTTTTTTTTGAATTCATAAGAACAAATTAACAAAAACAAAAAAGATGAAGAGGACCCCACCACTTGAACTTTTCAAAGATAGGATTACTTTCAAGATAAAAGCTCCAAAAATTCTCTTCTACAAGAATATCAAAGAATAAAAGTTACATTCTCTCAAGGGCGAAAGGAAATG
>NC_044917.1:24272288-24376245 GCF_003576645.1 Ipomoea triloba
AAAAAAAAAATGAAAATTATAGCTTAGTTGTTTATTTTATTTTTCTTGTAGAGTTTGTAATTGACCCCCACTATTCCTTAGGATTGCTTCGTTTCGTCTTTGCATTATGCTCCTGGTTTTCATCAAACTCTTCTAGCTTTAAATGTGAATAATTGTGAACTTCTCTCCGTTTTGTGTATCTTCCATACCCCTTCTTTGTTAGCCCTTAACCTCTAGCCCCGTTATAAGCTCAATAAAGACCTACTTGATCTTTGCATGCATTTTTAGGTCTGTATTAGAGGAGTGTGAAAGGCAAGCTTTTGGGATGTTCTTCTCAATACCAAATTCTGCATAAACCTAACTGAGTAGGTGCACACACTGGGTTTGTCACTAACTAATAATTTTGGTGCTTGAATGTTGGCTTGGGAATGGATCTTGTTGGCTTTGTGGAATGACCGGAGGTACAAGAGTGAGTATGAAAATTTATGCCAGACTTGTGATTTATTTTCTTATTTTGCTTGAGGACAAGCAAGATCTTAAGTGTGGGGGAGTTTGATACACTCTCATTTGTACCTATTTTACTTGTGTTTTTATTTAGGTTTTATAATTAATTGTGTATTAAAATGTTATCTCCAATGCTTTTTCCTTGTTATTTTATTTAAAGTGGTATAATGCTTGGTTTGAGTGTCTTTGGTGTGTTTAGTGCTGCATTATAACCACTTGGGAGCAAAAAGGCAATGCAAAGGAATCAAAAGTGTTGAGAAGTCAAAATGGGACCGAAAGTACTGTTCACCGCAGATTCTCGACGCGTCGAGAACATCTCTCGACGCGTCGAGAACATCTCTCGACGCGTCGAGACCTTCCAGAGAGCAATAAAAATTTCGCCATTTTATTCTCGACGCGTCGAGAAACATTCTCGACGCGTCGAGAATCCTGCCCAGGACACTATTCATCCCAGAACAAAATTCCAGATTTGTCCCTGTTTTGGATCCCACTATTTAAGGCTTCATTTCTCCCCAAACCCTACCGGTTGGCTGCTGGTTTTTGTCAGAAAAAGGGGAAAGAGAACAAGGAAAAGAAGCTTCATCATCTCCAAAAGCCAAAGAAGAAATCATCACAACTTTTGGAAAGGAGATCAAAGAAAAGAGCTTGGAGGCATCATTTGGGAGAATATCTTCCTTTCTCTTTTCTATTTTGAACTTTATTGAATAATTGTTGGATCTATTTTAGCCATGTTAGGCTAAACTTCCTTTTGGGATTTTTGGGTATAAAAGTGTTTATGAACCTATGTGCCTAGTTCTTATTTTGTTTTAATGAAATATCTATTTGGGTTTATTGCTTGTGTTGCAATTGTGATTTATGTTATTGATACTTGTAATTAGATGCATATGATTGCTTGTACCCTTGCTAGATTTGTCTATGAATCAAAGAGCACCCACAATTGCACTTGACTATTGTACCTCGAGAGAGGACAATTTGGTTAAGGGATATATTTTGAATAGCTCACGAGAGTGAGTATTCCAATTACCGTATTTTGGGTTTGAGTTACGAGAGTAACCTTTCCCTTTTAGATGGCAATTTTCTACACTTGTTTAACCCAAATAATTATTTCACTTTAGATTGGCACTAGGTGATTAAACACTTTAACTCCCAAAAATCCCGCTTTTACCTCTTTGAATACAAAAACCCGTTTGCCTTATTTTAATTATCTTGTTTGCATATCCATAGATAATCACCCATTGTGAACGTAGGAATAGCTTCTTGCGAATATAATTAGTAACTAGTGCTTGATACCCCACTTCCCTGTGGTTCGATAACCCCGGAATACTCCGGGTATTTGTATGTGGTTTTATGCTACGACCATTAGGTGCACTTAATATTGTTGCTCGGGTGTACTTTATATTGTTGCATTCTATGATATTGTTAAGTGCACTCCATAGTGTTATTACTTACACTTTAAAGTTCGAGTGTACTTTATAGTGTTGCACTCTATGATGTTGTTAAATACATTCCATAGTGTTATTACATGCACTTCAAAGTTTGAGTTATTTATAAAATGTTACTGTGCTTTTTTAAAATTGTTTGTAATACGCTAAGGCCCTGTTTGGTAAATAATTAACCTATCAGTCAATTTTAGCATATTTGACCATTATTAGTTACGTTGTTTGACTTGGTTAAAAAACTATATATAAGTGTTTGGTTAATAAGATTTTTGTAACTCCAAAACACTAAATTTCAAAAGGCTACTCAAAACAACCT
Source organism: Ipomoea triloba (assembly GCF_003576645.1). Lineage (NCBI taxonomy): Eukaryota > Viridiplantae > Streptophyta > Magnoliopsida > Solanales > Convolvulaceae > Ipomoea > Ipomoea triloba. Next base: position 24,274,527 of record NC_044917.1, read on the forward strand.
TTTCAATTAGCCTTTTGAGAAAAGAAATTATACCAAACAGCTATCAGCTAACAGCTAATTTACCAAACACTTTTCTACAATCAGCTAATATTATCAATTAATTATACTTTCAAACACAACCAGCTAACAGCCATTTACGAAACATGGCCTAAATCTTTCTACCGGGAAGAATCGAATTGGTTCCTAGCACAACGAGGACGTCAGTGACCTCGGAAAGAGGGGCGACGACAAGGCTCACAACAGGGTGGCATTGGTCCTGTGGAGTTGATGTGTGAGTGTGATTGTGTTAGGGAAGTTGTGGTCTGTGGAAGAGTCTAAGAGGAATACTGGTTTGTAATAGTCAAATAGAGAGGATTTGGGATTTAGGGAATTCAACTTCCAAACTTCGAACTATAAAAATGATTTTTTTTAATAAGGCCATAGAGTGGGGCAGCCCGTGACCCGCCTAGCTGGCGGTTGAGTGGGGCGAGCTTCCAAAATCGAAACCCACCATTACCTATATAAGGGTGGGGCAGGTTGGTCTGGTGGATAAAATACATTATAATGGCTCTACCTACATTATATTCTTGATCGTCTAACTTAATTTTAGAACACGTCTTAGGCTATCCTCATCCTAGCAAATAAACCCCTTTTAAGATGATGTTGAAGGTAATGCATTTTTTTTGTTAGCTTATGTGACTTGCAAGCTTGCTATAATAGCATAAGTTTTATGGCAGCCTTTTGACTTTTATTTTATTTTTTTATTTTATTATTATCAGCCTTTTGACTTTTATTTTATTTTTTTATTTTATTATTATATTTATAATAATATAAAATGAAAGTGAGATCATTTTGACTTTCAAAAAGAGTATTGCAGGTTAGGATAGCCTTAGTTCATAGCATTCTTTGTTTTGTGACGCAATTGATTAAATTGCGTTTAATTGGAGCACCATAGTAGTTAAGCGCATTTCATCAATCAAAGAATCAAGAATTTAACCTTCACTATTTGTTTCTAGTCTACAGCCACTTGGTTTACACTCCAAGCTCCCTTGTTCCCTCCATTCTACTATTTGAGCATTTTCAATACTTAACATCTATGCCTCCACCATCTCCACTCCAAGCTCCCTTGCTCCAAGCGTTTATGAATTCTGGAGTGTTTGAGGAAAATATGAATGATACCCTAGTTGCGCTAATTCCAAAGGTCAGTTGCCCGACGAGTGCCAGCCAATTTTGCCCCATTAGTCTGTGCAATGTTATTTACAAGATTATTACAAAGGCTTTGGCCAATAGCATCAAGCCCATCCTTAGAAAGCTCATCGGTCCGGAGCAAAGCAGCTTAGCTTTGTTCCTGGTCGCCAAATAACAAATAATATCCTGGTGTACCAAGTGGTCCTCTACTCGATGCGTACCAGAAACAATAACACGGGCATATGATCCTCAAGATTGATCTTGAAAAAGCTTATGACAGGTTGGGCTGGGACTTTATTCGAGACACTATAAAGGATATCGGAATGAATGTTGAATGGGTGAGAAATGTTATGTCTTGTGTCACATCTTGTAAGCTTAGGATCCTTTGGAATGAGAAGCAACTTGACCAAATCATTCCACTCGGGGCATTCGTCAAGGAGATGCCATTTCTCCCTATATTTTTGTTCTATGCATGGAGAGACTCAGCCATCTAATCAAGGAAGAAGTGCGAAGAGGAGAATGGAAAGGCATCAGACTAAGCAGGTATAGCCCTCCCCTTACCAATCTGTTTTTTGATGACGACTTTGTTCTTTTTGCAAAAGCCTCCCAGGACCAAATTATGGTGATTAAACAGTGCCTCGGTAAATTTAGCAAAGCTTCAGGCTAGTGGGCCAGTCTGAATAAATCCCATATTTTTTTTCCAAGAATGTTGGGAGTGACGAAGCTCGGGCCCTAACTGGACTTGCTAGGATCCCGGCTACGAACAATCTAGGCAAATACTTAGGGGTCCCATCCATTCATGGAAGAGTTACGAAGGAGATGTTCAACCCCATACTTGAGAAGATGGACGCAAGACTTGAAGGATGGAAAATGTGTTTCCTCTCGCTAGCGAGAAGACAAATTCTTGCCCAGACGGTACTTCATTCTATCCCTTATAATGCCTGCAGGTATTTGGAAGGAAATTGATAGAAGAGTTCGACGCTTCCTTTGGAGGGGGGGGGGGGCACACCAGAAAATCAGAAGTGTCACCTAGTCCGTTGGGACACGGTAACAAAACCGAAAAGTTAGGGAGGGCTTGGAATTCGATCAACCGAAGAGGTTAATTTAGGGTTTATGGCCAAGCTTGGATGGAAAATCCTTACGGATGATGATTGCATGTGGGTAAAGCTTCTAAAGGCTAAATATGCGCAAGCAAAAAAGGGAATAAGCATCTTTGAACCAGAAAGAGTAAGTTCCAAACTTCCAATGCATGGAGAGGAATTGTCTCAGCCTTGCTTATTATTCAAAAAGGCGTCCATTTCGATGTGGGAAATGGAAGGAATGCCCGTTTCTAGAGCGATGCATGGGTTCAAGAGAACCCCCTAAGCAGCTATCTTACTAGAGAGATGCTCATGAGACTAAAAAAAAATAATAAGCTGGTTCGCGATTACTAGAAGGAAACGGTAGGATGGGATTGGAATGCGCTGCCTAACCTCCCAGAAAATGTTAGAGAATGTATGGATCTAATCTCCCTTGAGGGTGATGACAACATTGATGTACCAGCATGGAAAGGTGAAGTTTCCGATACTTACGATCTTATTACCAACAGTGAGACTAACCTGCAGGATCCAGTGTGGAGCACACTGTGGAAAATAAAAGTGCCCAACAAGATGAAGTTTTTCATGTGGACTGCCCTCCATGAGAAAATATTGGGAAATGCGGAGCGAAAAAGAAGGAACCTCACCACAAATGGTGAGTGCGATACGTGCCACGGAAAGGAGGAATCCATGGTTCACATCCTAAGCGACTGCAGCCACACTGAGGACGTTTGGACTGCACTGGTCAGAAGGGATCACTGGAGGAAATGGAGGCAAACCAACCCTCGTCAATGGCTGGTGCGAAACATTATGGAAAAGGGCCAGCCCGCGACAAATTGCGAGTGGCCTAGGATGTTCGTGATTACGAGCTGGTGGCTTTGGAGGTGGCAAAATGGTAGAGTTTTCAATTCAGAATCTGTGAAAACTCACAAGAAGATTGCAAAATCCGAGAAGCAGAAAATGAGATTAGCCGAGCGAGCATTTTTAAGGGAGGCTCGCGTGAGAAGATCGTCGCAGTCTGAGAAATTCATCACAGTTTGCTGGAAACCCTCTAGCTACCACACATCGATATACCTTGAATGTGGATGGAAGTGTCAAAGCAACCACTAGGAGAGCAGTCATGGGAGGCATATTAAGATGCGCCGAAGGTGTTTGTAGAGGTGGTTTTGCTGGTACGTCGGACTAGGCTGATCTAACTATAACAGAGGTTCGGGCTATCGTCAAAGCCACGGAATGGGCTTGGGGAAAAAGACTTCGTAATGTAGAGATTCAATCGGACATAAGGGAGGCCATCAGATGTTGGATATTTATATAGTAATGAGATTAATGGTTCAGATATCTACCATGAAAGCTTAAATAATATTTTGGAGTTGTGGAGTAATAAATATTATTTAGTTTGGTAGAAATGTTTTTTGGATGTTCGAGAGATCACGAGAGATGTTCGAGAGGTCACGAGAGATGCCTCGAGAGGTCAGTTCGCACGAGAGATCGATATCAAAATTTATATTTCGCTACTACCGTTCCTATATTAAAAATTTTTTTAATATTTCATTTTTTTAATTAATATCCCTAATATTTTTAATTCCTGTACCTGTTACAGCTTAAATCCATATCAAAATATAATTAATTGGATAACATATTTTGAATATAAAATACATTATAAATCATACATGCATCTTCTCTATTGATATGATATTTATAATTACTTTAATTTAAGTTGTATCAATTTCAAGTTTTTCTAAATTGATTTTAATACGATGACACAAGATAGAAACTTTTAGACTACTGTGACTAGATGATTTATAAAAAGTAAACTATCTTTTAAAAAAATTTTATTTTTCATAATGGAATTACAAAATACATTTTATATAAATTAATTAATTAAATTAAATAATTTTTTTCATACATAACACATTATAAAGCTTTCAAAATAATGCTTGCTATAAATTTAAGTATTAAATTATTCAATTAGAAATAGATTTTAAAATTTGATATCAATCACAAATCAATCTACATTATAAATGTCACTATAATTCAATCCCTCCGAACTTTATTTCTCACTTGTTTTAATCTATCTTTATCGATTTGGTTTTCAAAAAAAATGTCACTATAATTATAAAAAGCCAAAAAAAAAAATCATGAAATTACAAATTCAAAATACAATTAGATTTAGAAATAAATCTGTCAATTTATAATATCCCCGTTGGATCCGTCGTATCTCCTAATGTGGACCTGTCGTATCTCCTAATGTGGTAATATTTGATTCCGCTCCTATCCCCTGATGTGGTAATACTTGATTATTAATTGATTAATTAACTATTATTATTATTATTATTATTATTCATGATTGTCATGTACGATAATAATTATGCTTCACCCACTTGACTAAGCTTTTTAAGGCTAATATGACGAATTTTATTACTTTGTTATGAGACTAATAAAAAACATAATTATTATTTTTTTTTTTTTTTTTTGTAACGGCTGGACTTGTTGTGTTGAGTGTTGATTAAGTTTTTAATCACTAGAACCCAAAAACATCTTCTGCATGCCTTTCATTTTTCGTTTTGCAACCGCCACCTTCTTCTTCCTTATTGCCATTCTTTCTCCTTCTCCTTCTCTCTAAACACTTCTGTCTCAATCTGATTCCGAGGCTGACAACGTTGTTTGTGGGCCCAAACACTTCTGTCTTTAATTTTATTTTTCTTTTTGGTGTGTTTGAGGAAAGGCTGCGCTGCAGAAATGGCTGAGCAACAGTTGATGAAGCATGCTGGGAATGAGCTTCTCCACAACCTCCGGGCTTCAAATGAGGAGCTTTTGGAAAAACTTCAAGTGAGGCAACTTTAGCTTAGCTTTCGTTCTCCACTACCCTTTTCACGAATTCGAAATTCTTACTTTGTTGTGTATTTGTGTAAGTTTGTGTCTACTTGAATTGATATATCAAAACCCATATGTTTGATTTCACGGCCAAAATTTTGTTGTTTGATGATTTCTTGCAGGTTCCATTTTTCATAGTTGGGATGATTTTATATATAAATGGGGTTTTATACTGGTATTATCTGTGTATGTAAATGCATGCAACCCATCCATAAAGATTAATTAATTTGTTAGTTTATGGTGTTGTTAGTTTGCATATAGCATTGGAGGGGTATTTGATTGAATGGGGGATGAAAAGTTTTGGTTTTGTATTGATTGCCTGCCTGTTGTGTCTTGAATTTCAACTCGATTTGAATACCCTTATGCTTAATGGTATATATGGTGTTACGTTGGATAATTTCTTGTAGGTTCCAGTATATACCCTTATGCTTAATTTGTTAGTTTATGGTGTTGCATTGGATCTGCTCAGGGGTCTTTGATTGAAAAGTTGTGGTTTTAATTTGTATTGATTGAACTGCTTGTTGTGTCTTGAATTCGAACTTGATTTGAATACCCTTATGCTTTTTTTATGTGGCATTTCTACTTACATGTGCTTGAATTAAATGGGGTATTATAGTGTATGTTATCAATCAAAAACTTAACTTCTATAGCTAGCTTGTGACTGTTAAGAAGAAATAATTGTTAATGGCTAGCCCATTCAGTGGGCAAATGGAGGGAGCTGAGGAATTACAGTTGAGTTCTCCTCCTGCGGCGTTGTTAATGAAAGGAATGATTTCTGATTTCTATATAATTAATTTTCAGAGATTAGGGGTTGTTCTATCTAATCAAGGGCAATCGGAATCATTTCATGAAGCACTTCAACCATCAATCAAGGCACTATTTGCTGATGAACTTGTACAACATGCTGATTTGGAAGTGAAAATCTCAACAGCATACTGCATGAGTGAGATTTTGAGAATAACAGCTCCAGATGAACCCTGTGATGATAAATCAATGGAGGCAATTACATACATACTTCAATTCATTAATCTTTCCATTATATTCCCTAATTAAGTTTCTCTGATCTTCTGTTAGTTGTTTAAAACTTCAAGTATTTATTTATGCACGCATGAATGATTCAGTTTTCAATCATGCAGGAATTTTTTCGGCTTGCAATAATGGCCTTCGGGAAGTTGGCAAACAGTGAGGATTGCTGTTACTCAATGGCTGCATCAATTCTTCGGACTTTTGCTGAATACAAGCTGTGTGTGATAATGTTGGATCTTGAGTTGGACACATTGATTGTAGAGATGTTTCAGCTATTTCTGGATTCCATTTGGTAATTATTTACTGCTAACTTATAAGTTGAATTTCTTTTCCAATACTACTTTAATTTGGTTGTCAAGGCAGAAGTTCTGCCAATAGTGTGAGGGCATACAATTAATTTGGGGTTCTTAGATATATGCAATTAAGCAATATAATGTTTGATTTCCATTTATTTAATTGTAAACTGACACATCTTTAATTTCTTGCATGTTCTCAGCCCCAACAATGCACCATACATGGAGGAAATCATGACAATGATAATTGAGGAAAGTGAAGAAATCTCTGTGGATCTTCTAAATATCCTCCTAACTACTGCAAAGAAGGTAATTTCTTTTTCTAGTGTTTACTCTCTATATATGTTCTGAGCATATATTGATAGCATTCTTTAATTTGATGCAGAATCCTCTGAATCTTTCTTACATTTTGGGAGAGAGAATTTTTAATAATTGCAATGCTAAACTGCAATTAACATGGCAGGAGGCAATTGAAAGAGAAAATTTGGTGAGTTAGTTTCTCCAATATTCAAATCTCATGTGATTTATATATATCTGGCGTTTTAATTCTTAAAACATATATGATTCCATATGCGTTTTTTTACACTTTTGTTGTGGCAGGAAAACAAGGAGCTTGCACCTAGAGATGATGTTGGCTCATCTCAGAATGCACTACCAAGGTTGCCTTACCCGAAAGAGCTTTTGCCCAGCAGGGGTTGTCTTCCATCATCAGATTCGCCCAACATGTCTGCCCACGATGCATCTTTTAATACTCAAACTAGGAGAAGAGTGCGGAAGCCAAATTCGTTGATGAAGCCAGAGGAAGGGTATGATCTCACTTGGATCAATGCTGAACGAAGATCTGATAAAACTCCCTGCCAAGTCAAACCAAGCAAGAAAAGAACTGCTCGTCCTCCAAAACATTCGGTTTCTATGGGAGATTTCTCATCAGTGTCTCAAAGTCTCAACTCTATTCAAGACTTGAGCACTAGAGAAAGCTGTGCAGGAGAAGAAAACAAACTGAGTGGTGAAACCTCCAAAAAGAGTAAGAGGAAGTGTTCTCCTTCAGAAAAGGTATATATGTAGTTATCATCATTTAATTTATTGGGCTGTCACATATATATTAAGTATTTCAAGGTTTGTTCAACTCAACCAAGCATAGATTATATATTGGGGCAAATTTATATATAAATGGACATTTTGACAGTTGTCCAACAATGGTAACTACTTCCTAACTACTGCTTGTGATATGTGGATAATGGGCTAAATGTGTACCTTAATGAACAAAAGTACCTTAAGAACATTAAGACATGATGTTTTTGCAACTCGAAGAATGTGCATTTTCTCTCCCTCTCCCCTTCTCCCTTCATCTACCTGTTTATCACTTCTTGTATTCTTTTTCCTTAGGCAGCGAGACCGCTAGCTGAAGACCTGGTTGGTTGCAGAATAAAAGCTTGGGAGCCGAAAGACAAGATGTGGGTACATTTTGTTTTGCAGCTGATTATATTCCTTCTGATCTGTTCTCAGACACCTTTGTTTTTTTAACTTTCTTGCAAAGTGCAATTATGTTTTCTTAGATTTTTTAGTACTTTCTGGTTTTTCTCATGTGTTGGTTTGTTTTTCCTAGGTTCTATGAAGGTAGTATCACTTCTTATAACAAATCTGAAAATAAGCACAGGGTAAGAAGATTAGGTTTTACATCTAAATATGTAATGATTCCAACCTTTTCTACTATTGTATTGATTCGTTTGCTATTCTGATATTTTCCTTTCGGAGATCAATTGTGATGATGGAAGTGTAAAAGACATGAATCTTTCAGTAGAACGCTGGGAACCCATCAGAGATGATGCTGATGTGAGCACTTGGCTTGATTTTTTATTTATTTTTTAATCTCTTTCCCCTTTGTCTACTTGAATGTTTATGCTAGTGTTCTATAACACCGATTTAATATATACATGATACTTTTCAGGAACAAAAGACTTTGGCAGCTGTTGATGAGTAAGCTACATGTTAATCAAGTCGTGTTTATATATGACATCTGATTTTCTTCTCATTTACTTATCCTTATCAGTTTTCATATGCACTTCATGTTATTCTTTAAATGACAATGTGTAACTTGTTGGTCTGCAGAAAGTTATATCCCTTAATAAATAGGTATCAATATCCAAGAAGAAAGACCGGTTTTAGAGTGTACAGATCTGCACTTACTGAAGAGAGTAAGTATTTAGTTAGTTTGTGTTGATGGATGATGTTAATAAGCAGTGATTTAGGAGTTGTTAGGAGTAAAAGATATTAATTGAGTGAATTTCCCTTTGTTTCTGTAAGAAGGTGAGCAAAGCAGGGGGAGAAGTTGCAGCTAGCAGAGACAAGCCAGGAAGATGATTTTTATGTTGTTGGTTGGCAGTGTTCTGTTGGCTTGGGTACACTGTTATTTTTATAAATGTATAGGCACAAACATGGAAGAAATAATGAATTTTTAGAAAAGTGAATTTAGAAATTTTGAATTTTGGATTAAATTTGTTAAATATTACAAATTTAAAAAACTTTTGTATAAAGTTTGTTTTGAACTTTTTACATTAATTAGTCTTTTAGTTGGTATGATTTTTTAAAAGAAAATATTGGTGATCCACCCTTTCACTATAGGTTGAGTTGGGTCAAGGAATTCTTGGCATACCCCGCTCCACCAAATAGCGAGTATTATCGTGTTTGTATATATAGTATTCGTAATCTATCATTTTTTGTAAAGCAAATATAATAATATTCTTCTTCTATATTTACTAAATTTCATTCCTTAAGAAATTATACTATTTTTATTTTGTGAACCAACAAGTAGATAATTATATAATTTCACATACTTAATTATATTGTATTCTATTTTTAAGCATTGAAGTGAAGGTCTAGTCTCTAAATTACTTTTTTGATTTGAAAAGAATTTTGTTGAGCTTAGAAGTTATTTTTTTCTTTTTTCTCTTCCTTTCATTTTGATTTATGATACATTTGTTTTTAGATAAGTTAGAAAATAAGGCATCACGAAGGCTAGGAGTGGCCTAGTGAGTGAGAGTAGTTTAGATGTGGAGGCATAGATGTTAAGTATTTAAAATGCTCAAATAGTAGAATTGAGGAAACAAGGGAGCTTGGAGTGTAAATCAAGTGGCTGCAGACTAGAAACAAATAGTGAATGTTAAATTCTTGAATCTTTGATTGATGAAATGCGCTTAACTACTATATATGGTGCTCCAATTAAACGCAATTTAATCAACTAAGTCACAAAACAAAACATCAAATGAATGCTATGAACAAAAACTATCATTTTTTTTAGATCAACTAAGGAGGGGGGGACCCCTGAGGTGAAATCTAACTAAGAAATCTCCCTCACTCTACAACCATGCGTAGTGTGCACGAGGTCATTACTATAAGCTTCCTCGCACTCCAGCGGGTAAGAGAAAAAATCTTTCCACCCCACCGTCTGACATTTGCCTAACACGGCTAACGCATCTGCACTTCTGTTTTGCTCCCGATAAATAGCACGAATGGATATATTCCAATCCTTAGCACACCAGCAAACAGCCTCATCCACAAGGTCACATGCAATGCCCCGAAGGACAACTCGCTCTTGAATCCATCTGATGTTGGATAAAATTTCGGGTAAGAGGAGAAAACAGGAGAGGAAATGAGATCTTCAGGCGTGATATCACTTTCCTATAAGCTTTTAATCTTTCCTCTATGAAAGCAACGAGGTATCAAGATTAAATCTTATGGGATACAAGAAGATGAAAACAAAGTTCTTATGTTGCTTGGATAAGAACTTACTGTAGAGTTATTGTATGTGATATATCAGGATAACATGCAAAATAAATTGCGTGTTTGATCAGATGACACTCCTAGAATTTATAGAAATAAATTCTAACTGTTAGGAGTAGTTACTGGAAGTTTATACCAGTTTAAAACTTTCAAAAATATATATAAAATATATTCTTTTGGATTTCACCATTCTGGTTCAGGCAGTTACGTACACACATGTGGAATATAATTTTAAATTATATTCACATGTTAATATCTCCAAAGATATATATATTAATATAACTGATTTGGATAAGTTACGTAAGACTCTGTACCCATGCATGCAAGATACTTCAAATTGGTTATATTCACATTTTAATATTTCAATCACATGTACACATGCAATTCAAGAAATATGAAGTGTACAACCACGTGCATGGTAAATGACATGCAAGACATAACCCAATATTCATCCAAGTCTTTTTGCCTAGCCAGATATAACTTCGAGAGATAAATGTTCATGCTTTCGAGAGATACAACATCATCATATTTCGAGAGGTGAAACTTTTACTACGCAAATTCTACAACCATGCATGTAAAGTAATTTAATAAATTACTCACATATTTTAGTATCTTTAATTTGCACTAAGAACATGCAAAGACAAAGATATTGAAAACATGCAAACACAAGCATTTATAGAACATGCGAGACATCGATAAAACGATTCACGCAAAACTCAGTTCGAGACATCGTTTCTCCGCGAATCGATCTCTCGTGCGAACTGACCTCTCGAGGCATCTCTCGTGACCTCTCGAACATCTCTCGTGATCTCTCGAACATCCAAAAAACATTTCTACCAAACTAAATAATATTTATTACTCCACAACTCCAAAATATTATTTAAGCTTTCATGGTAGATATCTGAACCATTAATCTCATTACTATATAAATATCCAACATCTGATGGCCTCCCTTATGTCCGATTGAATCTCTACATTACGAAGTCTTTTTCCCCAAGCCCATTCCGTGGCTTTGACGATAGCCCGAACCTCTGTTATAGTTAGATCAGCCTAGTCCGACGTACCAGCAAAACCACCTCTACAAACACCTTCGGCGCATCTTAATATGCCTCCCATGACTGCTCTCCTAGTGGTTGCTTTGACACTTCCATCCACATTCAAGGTATATCGATGTGTGGTAGCTAGAGGGTTTCCAGCAAACTGTGATGAATTTCTCAGACTGCGACGATCTTCTCACGCGAGCCTCCCTTAAAAATGCTCGCTCGGCTAATCTCATTTTCTGCTTCTCGGATTTTGCAATCTTCTTGTGAGTTTTCACAGATTCTGAATTGAAAACTCTACCATTTTGCCACCTCCAAAGCCACCAGCTCGTAATCACGAACATCCTAGGCCACTCGCAATTTGTCGCGGGCTGGCCCTTTTCCATAATGTTTCGCACCAGCCATTGACGAGGGTTGGTTTGCCTCCATTTCCTCCAGTGATCCCTTCTGACCAGTGCAGTCCAAACGTCCTCAGTGTGGCTGCAGTCGCTTAGGATGTGAACCATGGATTCCTCCTTTCCGTGGCACGTATCGCACTCACCATTTGTGGTGAGGTTCCTTCTTTTTCGCTCCGCATTTCCCAATATTTTCTCATGGAGGGCAGTCCACATGAAAAACTTCATCTTGTTGGGCACTTTTATTTTCCACAGTGTGCTCCACACTGGATCCTGCAGGTTAGTCTCACTGTTGGTAATAAGATCGTAAGCATCGGAAACTTCACCTTTCCATGCTGGTACATCAATGTTGTCATCACCCTCAAGGGAGATTAGATCCATACATTCTCTAACATTTTCTGGGAGGTTAGGCAGCGCATTCCAATCCCATCCTACCGTTTCCTTCTAGTAATCGCGAACCAGCTTATTATTTTTTTTTAGTCTCATGAGCATCTCTCTAGTAAGATAGCTGCTTAGGGGGTTCTCTTGAACCCATGCATCGCTCTAGAAACGGGCATTCCTTCCATTTCCCACATCGAAATGGACGCCTTTTTGAATAATAAGCAAGGCTGAGACAATTCCTCTCCATGCATTAGAAGTTTGGAACTTACTCTTTCTGGTTCAAAGATGCTTATTCCCTTTTTTGCTTGCGCATATTTAGCCTTTAGAAGCTTTACCCACATGCAATCATCATCCGTAAGGATTTTCCATCCAAGCTTGGCCATAAACCCTAAATTAACCTCTTCGGTTGATCGAATTCCAAGCCCTCCCTAACTTTTCGGTTTTGTTACCGTGTCCCAACGGACTAGGTGACACTTCTGATTTTCTGGTGTGCCCCCCCCCCCCTCCAAAGGAAGCGTCGAACTCTTCTATCAATTTCCTTCCAAATACCTGCAGGCATTATAAGGGATAGAATGAAGTACCGTCTGGGCAAGAATTTGTCTTCTCGCTAGCGAGAGGAAACACATTTTCCATCCTTCAAGTCTTGCGTCCATCTTCTCAAGTATGGGGTTGAACATCTCCTTCGTAACTCTTCCATGAATGGATGGGACCCCTAAGTATTTGCCCAGATTGTTCGTAGCCGGGATCCTAGCAAGTCCAGTTAGGGCCCGAGCTTCGTCACTCCCAACATTCTTGGAAAAAAAATATGGGATTTATTCAGACTGGCCCACTAGCCTGAAGCTTTGCTAAATTTACCGAGGCACTGTTTAATCACCATAATTTGGTCCTGGGAGGCTTTTGCAAAAAGAACAAAGTCTCGAATTTACCGAGTGGAATGATTTGGTCAAGTTGCTTCTCATACCAAAGGATCCTAAGCTTACAAGATGTGACACAAGACATAACATTTCTCACCCATTCAACATTCATTCCGATATCCTTTATAGTGTCTCGAATAAAGTCCCAGCCCAACCTGTCATAAGCTTTTTCAAGATCAATCTTGAGGATCATATGCCCGTGTTATTGTTTCTGGTACGCATCGAGTAGAGGACCACTTGGTACACCAGGATATTATCTGTTATTTGGCGACCAGGAACAAAGCTGCTTTGCTCCGGACCGATGAGCTTTCTAAGGATGGGCTTGATTCTATTGGCCAAAGCCTTTGTAATAATCTTGTAAATAACATTGCACAGACTAATGGGGCAAAATTGGCTGGCACTCGTCGGGCAACTGACCTTTGGAATTAGCGCAACTAGGGTATCATTCATATTTTCCTCAAACACTCCAGAATTCATAAACGCTTGGAGCAAGGGAGCTTGGAGTGGAGATGGTGGAGGCATAGATGTTAAGTATTGAAAATGCTCAAATAGTAGAATGGAGGGAACAAGGGAGCTTGGAGTGTAAACCAAGTGGCTGTAGACTAGAAACAAATAGTGAAGGTTAAATTCTTGATTCTTTGATTGATGAAATGCGCTTAACTACTATGGTGCTCCAATTAAACGCAATTTAATCAATTGCGTCACAAAACAAAGAATGCTATGAACTAAGGCTATCCTAACCTGCAATACTCTTTTTGAAAGTCAAAATGATCTCACTTTCATTTTATATTATTATAAATATAATAATAAAATAAAAAAATAAAATAAAAGTCAAAAGGCTGTCATAAAACTTATGCTATTATAGCAAGCTTGCAAGTCACATAAGCTAACAAAAAAAATGCATTACCTTCAACATCATCTTAAAAGGGGTTTATTTGCTAGGATGAGGACAACCTAAGACGTGTTCTAAAATTAAGTTAGACGATCAAGAATATAATGTAGGTAGAGCCATTATAATGTATTTTATCCACCAGACCAACCTGCCCCACCCTTATATAGGTAATGGTGGGTTTCGATTTTGGAAGCTCGCCCCACTCAACCGCGCAGCTAGGCGGGTCACGGGCTGCCCCGCCCTATGGCCTTATTAAAAAAAAAATCATTTTTATAGTTCGAAGTTTGGAAGTTGAATTCCCTAAATCCCAAATCCTCTCTATTTGACTATTCCAAACCAGTATTCCTCTTAGACTCTTCCACAGACCACAACTTCCCTAACACAATCACACTCACACATCAACTCCACAGGACCAATGCCACCCTGTTGTGAGCCTTGTCGTCGCCCCTCTTTCCGAGGTCACTGACGTCCTCGTCGTGCTAGGAACCAATTCGATTCTTCCCGGTAGAAAGATTTAGGCCATGTTTCGTAAATGGCTGTTTGCTGATTGTGTTTGAAGGTATAATTAATTGATAATATTAGCTGATTGTAGAAAAGTGTTTGGTAAATTAGCTGTTAGCTGATAGCTGTTTGGTATAATTTCTTTTCTCAAAAGGCTAATTGAAAAGGTTGTTTTGAGTAGCCTTTTGAAATTTAGTGTTTTGGAGTTACAAAAATCTTATTAACCAAACACTTATATATAGTTTTTTAACCAAGTCAAACAACGTAACTAATAATGGTCAAATATGCTAAAATTGACTGATAGGTTAATTATTTACCAAACAGGGCCTTAGCGTATTAGAAACAATTTTAAAAAAGCACAGTAACATTTTATAAATAACTCAAACTTTGAAGTGCATGTAATAACACTATGGAATGTATTTAACAACATCATAGGGTGCAACACTATAAAGTACACTCGAACTTTAAAGTGTAAGTAATAACACTATGGAGTGCACTTAACAATATCATAGAATGCAACAATATAAAGTACACCCGAGCAACAATATTAAGTGCACCTAACTTTATCATTAACTGCAATGTAAAAGGTAAATTATTTGCATTCTATAGTGTAAAAAGGTTTCACTTTATAGTGATGTTGCTTGTACGTTAATTTTACTTGTAAACTTGCACCTAATACTTGCACTTTAAGCACGTGTCACAAGAGTGCACATTATAGTTTGTGATTATTGATTTATTGTGTTGTATACAACATAACAACAAAAATGAAAAAATAAGGGGGGAGGGAGGGGGCTGGCCTGGCCTGGCCCGCGAGTCAGCTTGCTCCATGCCCATCCCGATGATCCGTATTGACAGCTCTCAATTATGGAGACAAGTGAAACTGAGAAAATTAAAGAACAATATGGTCAAAATTTAACTATTAAACCGTGTCTATATTTTTTCAATCAATCATTATTATTATTATTATTATTGTGGTCATTGTTGTCGTCATTTATTATAGTTTTTAATAATTATTAAATAATAATTTATAATTTAATTGCAAGGATCAAATGTTAAAAAAAAAAAGAAGGAAAAATATTAATCCATTTGAAATTAAATAGCATTTCTAAATGTTTTAATTTAAATTTTAAAATAAAGAAAAAACTATATTTATAATTATTACGTCTATACTCTAAGAAGACAAAACAATTAAAAGTAATAATTAATAGGTCGGTGGTGGACAAAGGACACCATGGCATAATAAAAGTTGGTAAGCAATGTAATTTTTTTTTTGAATACTACTGACTCTATTACAATGCAGTACCTGTTCATAACTACTTTCTCAACCTATTGAAGCACAAGAGTCAACATTGCCTCCACTGAGGCTCGAGGGAAGGGTTTGATGCCACTGGACTACAAGGTCCTTAGCGGTAATAAGCAATGTAATTAATTAGATACTAAAAAAGTTTACTATGTTAGTTTGTGCTAAATGTCTTAGTATGTATATTTTATGACATTTATACTTGCTACTAGTCTTTTCTGTGCGCGATGCGCAAAACCGTATGCCCAATATTTATATTTTAAAAAATAACTTACAAATTCTTACTAATTAAAATCTAAACAAAAAATTATTTATTATATTAATCCAATATATAATGTCTACAAGTGTTATTATCATTAAATAATATAAGAAAAGATATGGTGGATGCATGTGCATTGTAAGGTTAATGGAAAAGATAACGGAAGTTAAAACGGTAAGGGTATTTTTGTCCAAAAAATTATATAGTACAACTCTAAAAACACAATGTACAAAATGATTAGCACTAAAGATATGGACATAAATGAGAGATATAACTTTGATTGAGACTTATTATGTTTTTAGATATTATTCTCTCCATACATGTTTTTAGAGCTTGGAGTGGAGATGGTGGAGGTATAGATGTTAAGTATTGAAAATGCTCAAATAGTAGAATGGAGGGACTAAGGGAGCTTGGAGTGTAAATCAAGTGGTTGTAGACTAGAAACAAATAGTGAAGGTTAAATTCTTGAATCTTTGATTGATGAAATGCGCTTAACTAATATACATGGTGCTCCAATTAAACGCAATTTAATCAATTGAGTCACAAAACAAACACATCAAATGAGTGCTATGAATTAAAACTATCATTAATCCTGCAATACTCTCTTACTTTCAAAAGTGATTTCACTTTTAGTTTATACTATAAATATAATAATAATAATAATAAAGTAATAATAAAATAAAAAATAAAATAAAAGTCAAAAGGTTGCCATATAGCATACCAAACTTGCAAGTCACATAAGCTAACAAATAAAAAAATAAAAAATAAAAATCCACGTTACATTCCATATCATCTTGAAAGGGATTTATTTACTAGGATGAGGATAGCCTAAGGCGTGTTCTAAAATTAAATTAGATGATCAAGAATATAATGTAGGTAGAGCCATTATAATGGATTTTACTCACCGGACCAACCTGCCCCACCCTTATATAGGTAAGGGTGGGTTTTGATTTTGGAAGCTCGCCCCACTCAACCGTGCGCTAGGTGGGGTAGGCTTGTCGGGTCACGGGCTGGGTTGCCCCGCCCCTATGGCCCTATTTTAAAAAAAAAAATCATTTTTATAGTTCAAAGTTTGAAAGTTGAATTCCCTAAATCCCAAATCCTCTCTATTTGACTATTCCAAACTAGTATACCTCTTAGCCATTTCCACAGGCCACAACTTCTCTCACACAGTCACACTCACGCATCAACTCCACAAGACCACTGCCACCCTGTTGTGAGCCTTGGAGTCGCCCCTCTCTGCCGAGGTCACTGACCTACTCGTCGTCAAACCTACTCTCCTTATCACTCTATGTTCTATCTCTTCAACATGCCCGTCGAGTCAGTCAAGGTCGCTACCCTCCCCATTGTCAACTGGTCTCTTCAATCTTTCGTCGCGTGCATGCTCCGATGACCTACTAGCTTGCTGACTGGTTCCACCATTTAATGGTGTATGTGTATGTGATTCAGATCAAATAAGAACATGCGCACATGCTAGGAACCAATCTGATTCTTCCATGTAGAAAGATTTAGCGTATTAGAAACAATTTTAAAAAGCGCAGTAACATTTTATAAATAACTCAAACTTTGAAGTGCAAGTAATAACACTATGGAATGTATTTAACAACATCATAAAGTGCAACAATATAAAGTAGACTCGAACTTTGAAGTGTAAGTAATAACACTATGGAGTGCACTTAACAATATCATAGAGTGCAACAATATAAAATACACCCTAGCAATAATATTAAGTGCACTTAACTTTATCATTAACTACAATGTAAAAGGTAAATTATTTGCACTCTATAGTGTAAAAAGGTTGCACTTTATAGTGATGTTGCTTGTACTTTAATTTAATTCTACTTGTAAACGTGCACTTAATGCTTGCACTTTAAGCATGCGTTACTTACACTTCAAAGTTTGAATTATTTACAAAAATACCACTGCATCTTTTTCTTTAAAACTGCTTAGATGGATGGCTCCGATTACTTCCTAGTTTTCTCTTGAGTAGCAATTCTCACAAGAGTGTGCTCACACACACATACACATAGTTTCTAATTATTGATTTACTATGTTGTATACAACATAACAATAAAACGGAAAAAATAAGGGGGGAGGGAGGGGAGGGGGCTGGCCTGGCCTTTGGTCAGCTTGCCCCATGCCCATCCCGATGACCCGTATTGACAGTTCTAAATTATGGAGACAAGTGAAACTGAGAAAACTAAAGAACAATACAGTCCAAATTTAACTATTAGACCATGCCTATATTTTTCAAGATCGGCCATGATTATTAGTGTGCAAATATGCATTAGAGCATCCAAAATATAACGAGTATTTGTAACACTTACTCATTTCGCATCAATCATCTTATTATTATTATTATTGTTGTTGTTGTTGTTGTTGTTGTTGTCGTCATTTATTATAGTTTTTAATAATTACAAAATAATAATTTATAATTTAATTGCAAGGATCAAATGTTTAAAAAAAGGAAAAATATTAATCCATTTGAAATTAAATAACATTTCTAAGTAAATTTTTTAATTTAAATTTTAAAATAAATGAAAAAACTAAATTTATAATTATTATGCCTATACTCTAAGAAGACAAAACAATTAAAAATAATAATTAATAGGTCGGTGGTGGACAACCTGTCCACCATTGACTCTTTTTTGGCTAACATATGCAATGACGTATGTTCCACCTAGACTGATACGAGCAAAGTATACCTTTGTTGGGTTGTTTGTGTGCTTTCACACAAACCCACACATATTTTTGTGTTGTTTTCTTTTTTTATATTTTTTATATTTTTATTCTTTAATTCTTTATTGATCTTTTACTAACCATATATTTAACCAATCCCATTATGAAACACAACAATGCACATAAAGGACACCATGGCATAATACAAGTTGGTAAGCAATTTAATTAATTGGATACTAAAAAAGTTTACTATGTTTGTGCTAAATGTATTAGTATCTATGACATTTATACAATTATACTTGCTTTATAATTCTCTCCATACAGTTAATTTGATGCTAAATTACCACTTTAATTGAATAAAACTTTCGCAGATAAACGATTGATAATAATAATATAATAACATATAATGATAAACATGTCCTAAATAATCAATTAATAAAAATAGAAATCACAAGAGTAACAATAATGTGACTCAAACATATAATTAATAATTTGTGATTCTAAAAGTCAAATTATATGATATAGAGTAAAGTGTTGATATAACCTCTTTTAATTTTACTGCACAATATTTATCTTCTTATATTTGATTTTTAAAAAAAATTTCGTTACTAAGTTGATTTTTTAATAACATGTAGTAGAGAAGTTTATTATTATATTAGGATGTGAGCATTAATTGATAAATTAAAAGGAAAAAAATATAACCTTTTCTAGGTCAAACCTGTGAGGTCCTGTAGTGTTTTGTTCAATTTAGTCCATGTACATCAATTTTGGTCAATTTAATCCCTATATTCTAAGATAGAACAAGTGTTTTGTTCAATTTAGTCCCTGTACATCAATTTTGGTCAATTTAATCCCTATATTCTAAGATTTAGAACAATTAAGAACAATACTTAACACCGTTTATTTTTTCGGTTAAGTCTGTCCACGTGGCGTTGAAATTGCCATGTCACAATTTTGTGATGTGGAATAAAATTATAAAACTCGGTCCAAAATGAAGCAAGGTTTTGAACCTAAAACCTCTTATTTAAACAAAGGACACTCTACCACTACACCACACATTCCACTTGATTTATATTTGTTTAATATGTATAGTAATACTTTTCTTTTAAAGTACTAAAGTTTCAAAAAGGAAAATGGATACACAGAATCAGATCACAAAAGGTAAGGATTAACATCCTCTTTTTTGTTTCTCTGGTACGAAATTACACAGAAACTCAACCCTAAAAATTATGGATTCAAGAAGAAGAAAGAATGATGCAATTGAAGAAACAATAAAATGTATGCCATAACTTTAACTCTTTAACTTCAAATTACATTTTTACATAACTTCATGATTGTTCTCATCATCTATGTGACAGGGTAATTGGGTACCCGACCCGGAACCACTGGCAGGATCCAAAAGCAAGACAGTTGTCGTTCAAACTACCCAAGACACCTCACTCCTCAGCCGACCCGGAACCACTGGCAGGACCCAAAAGCAAGACAGTTGTCGTTCAAACTACCCAAGACACCTCACTCCTCAGCATCAATGCTCAACGGTTCAACTCCTCAGCATTGATGCCCAACGTTCAGCTCCTCAGCATTGATGTCCAACGTTCAGCTCCTCAGCTTTTAATGCTCAACGGCTCTCCAGCCCCTTGGCATTAACGCTCCATTACTGAGCTGAAGGAAATAAAAAGGCTCACAACGCAAAGTAGGGACGGCACTTGAACTTAGACAAAAAACATATACTGAACTCATTTGTACTCTGACACACTATTGTACTCTTATATTGAGCTTCATAATACAAAATATACCGGTAACACATTATTACCGTCACTATGTTCTCATCATCTATGGAAGTTTATAATTTTAATTTTTTAAATTTTTATTGAAAATTCATAATATGATATAAATATGAAAATCATAAAATCTAATATCATTGAACATAAATTTGAAATTTATTTTTATTTTATTTGTAGCTTTTGATATGCTTAATTTAGAATACTTATATGTATCCAACTAAAGTTAGAGTCTATAATATTTCAGGAACTGAAACTTTGAACTAATTCACCTTTTATTTAGCAAATAGAACTAATTTGTTTTTTGATAAAACTAGCATGGAAAATCTAACAAATATGTGGTTGCAACATCTAATACCAGATCATGCATTTCACTTGGTCAACTACAGGTGAGTGGCAATTTTAGTTTTCCAAACAAAGTTAATGTGCTCATAAGTTTTGTATAGCTTAACATTTTCTTTGCTTATGATATAGGAAATAAAGCGTGAAAAAGTCAAGGGCAAACTATAGTCTTCAATTCGTGCAAGAGATTCTACACCATTTTCAGTCCAAGAAAGCATCAATTACTCATTGTATTCATGAATTATTTTTTTCTATTATTGTGTATTAGTATTTAATACGGTTTGGGTACATGTGTTTTTAGACTATCAAATATTTGGTGTCTTTGTTTAAAATTAGTACATTGTGATGTTATTTAAGATGTTATGTGATGAATGAAAAGATGACAAATTTGCAAGATAATTTAATTTGACTAATAATTGAAACACACCTATAGTAGATTAGTAGCAATCTAACAAAGAGGGATGTTAATCCTTACCTTCTGTGATCTGATTCTGTGAATTCATTTTCTTTTTTGAAACTTGAGTACTTTAAAAGAAAAATATTATTATATATATTAAACAAATATAAAACAAGTGGAATGTGTGGTGTAGTTGTAGAGTTTCTTTTGTTTAAACAAGAGGTCTTAGGTTCAAAACCTCCTTAATTGAACAAAACACTACCGTCCTTATATATATAGAAATTTCAATTTTGCCTTTATCTAATGTTAGTACAAAACTATTATTCATTTTGAGATTATTCTTTATTTCTTTTCCATATATAGTTTAAGGTTAAAATTTTTTGAATTAAATTGCATCAACTTGGTAAATTAAAAGTCTATTTTGAAGACAACATTGATTAAATGTATGCAATCAAGAAGAGATGAAAAAACAAAACTAGATGAATGTAAAAATGAAAAAATTACAAGTTTAATTTGTAAAAATAAATATTCAAATGATAAACATCTATACTATATATAAAAACAATTTCCTCCTCCCAAATTTTCCCCCCAAAACTTAGGGGTATTTTGGTAAAATCATTTATTTTATTTATTTATTATTTTATTATTTTATTAATTATCCATCCTATAATATTATTATGGTAATATATGATAATGATAATATGATAATATGGTAATATTGTTAATATTAATGGGTGATGGGTGATTGGTGATATATAATTGATAATTGATAATATGGTATATGGTATTATTCTTAATATTAATATATTAATATATAATATATTAATATATACTAATATTAATTAATTAATTGGTGATTATTTTAAAAAAGATTAATTAATTGGTGATTGGTGATTAGTGATATGGTAATATTGTTATATATTAATATTTATATTTATATAGATTGATATTGATATTAATTAATTAATTGGTGATTGGTGATTAGTGATATGATAATCTATATCTATATCTATATATCTATATATATTTATATAATTGACATGTAATTAACTATATTAGAATGAAAAAATTATATAATATTGTAGTAAAATTTTTACATGTCAATCATCTATATTTACATAAAATTAAAATTAATTATACGAAAAATCTTCCATATTATGTTTATCCTCCACTATATAATGATGAGAAATGATTCTTCTCTCACAACGTACCAATATCTGTGCTCTCACTATTAGTTAGAGATCTATAATCTGTAATTCTACGAAGCCGAAGATCGAACTTTAACACGCGTAGAATTGTTATGGTATGCGGTATGATTTAATTTTTAGTTGATTCATTCTGCATGTTGGAGATCCTTATGGTGTAGTCTGCATTCCATAGAGTATTTTGTAGTACTGTGATTTAGTTTGATTTTAACAGCTCAATATGCTTTAATTTTTGCTGATAAGGTTTCAAGTAGCTAGGCCAATTTTGCCATGGGCGTATCACGTATGTAAAATTACAATTTTCAGAGTGATTGTAGTGAACAATCAAATGTTTTCTATAATTATATATTTTAATCACATTACTTTGATTGGTAATTTCTAATGGAAAAACATTGTATTGTAACTTTGTATTACAAGATTTTGAATGATAATACCTTATTTAACTATCCATCTTTTTAGTTGTACTGTGCAAAATAACTAGCAATCTACGGATGCTCATCTATATATTGTAGAATTTGCAATCTTGATCTTCCCCATTTACGGATGCTTATGTAATTTGGTAAAAATGGTGGTTACTATACTTGAATAAATCCTCAATTATTCATTCCAATTGTTCGTTTTACCATTCCAATTCTTCATTTTATAAAAAATGGTGCATTGGAAGCTAAACATGGGTCATTGTATCATTGATTGTTGATTCCAATTATTATTAATCTTTATCATTAATTGCACAATACTAATTCACACTTATTAGTTAAAAAATGGTGATTACTATACTTGAATAAATGAAATAATAATATTAAATTTTGTAGCCTCGATTTAAAATCTATTATGTTAATATAATAATAATAATAATAATAATAATAATCTATACTATATATAAAAGCATTATCCTCCTAAAAAATTTCCCGTCCAAACGTAAGGGCATTTTAGTAATATGGTAATTATTATTCTAATTATAATTAATTAATATTATTCTATGATAATATTAGTAATTATGGTAATCATAATATATTATATATAGTATAGATTNATATTAATTAATTAATTGGTGATTGGTGATTAGTGATATGATAATCTATATCTATATCTATATATCTATATATATTTATATAATTGACATGTAATTAACTATATTAGAATGAAAAAATTATATAATATTGTAGTAAAATTTTTACATGTCAATCATCTATATTTACATAAAATTAAAATTAATTATACGAAAAATCTTCCATATTATGTTTATCCTCCACTATATAATGATGAGAAATGATTCTTCTCTCACAACGTACCAATATCTGTGCTCTCACTATTAGTTAGAGATCTATAATCTGTAATTCTACGAAGCCGAAGATCGAACTTTAACACGCGTAGAATTGTTATGGTATGCGGTATGATTTAATTTTTAGTTGATTCATTCTGCATGTTGGAGATCCTTATGGTGTAGTCTGCATTCCATAGAGTATTTTGTAGTACTGTGATTTAGTTTGATTTTAACAGCTCAATATGCTTTAATTTTTGCTGATAAGGTTTCAAGTAGCTAGGCCAATTTTGCCATGGGCGTATCACGTATGTAAAATTACAATTTTCAGAGTGATTGTAGTGAACAATCAAATGTTTTCTATAATTATATATTTTAATCACATTACTTTGATTGGTAATTTCTAATGGAAAAACATTGTATTGTAACTTTGTATTACAAGATTTTGAATGATAATACCTTATTTAACTATCCATCTTTTTAGTTGTACTGTGCAAAATAACTAGCAATCTACGGATGCTCATCTATATATTGTAGAATTTGCAATCTTGATCTTCCCCATTTACGGATGCTTATGTAATTTGGTAAAAATGGTGGTTACTATACTTGAATAAATCCTCAATTATTCATTCCAATTGTTCGTTTTACCATTCCAATTCTTCATTTTATAAAAAATGGTGCATTGGAAGCTAAACATGGGTCATTGTATCATTGATTGTTGATTCCAATTATTATTAATCTTTATCATTAATTGCACAATACTAATTCACACTTATTAGTTAAAAAATGGTGATTACTATACTTGAATAAATGAAATAATAATATTAAATTTTGTAGCCTCGATTTAAAATCTATTATGTTAATATAATAATAATAATAATAATAATAATAATCTATACTATATATAAAAGCATTATCCTCCTAAAAAATTTCCCGTCCAAACGTAAGGGCATTTTAGTAATATGGTAATTATTATTCTAATTATAATTAATTAATATTATTCTATGATAATATTAGTAATTATGGTAATCATAATATATTATATATAGATAATATTAGTAATTATGGTAATCATAATATATTATATATAGTATAGATTAGTAATTATGGTAATCATAATATATTATATATAGTATAGATTGGTAATTAGTTATTAGTAATTATGGTAATTCCTTATTAGTAATTATGCTAATTATAATGATAGTATTTTATCAAAAAAACAATTATTATGATAGTATATTTGTATTTTATAGATTAATAATACATATACGTGCATTAATGTAATACCATTGAAAAATGTTTATGGTAATTAATTATTATGATTTTTTCAAAAAAAAATTATTATGATATTATATTTATATTTTATAGATTAATACATATACGTGCATTAATGTAATACCACTGAAAATTGTTTATGGTAATTGATTATTATGATAGTATATTTGTATTTTATAGATTAATACATATACATGCATTAATGTAATACCACTGACAAATGTTTATGGTATGGTATAGATTTATTTATTTATTATGGTAGAATAATAATCTATATCTATATCTCTATCTATATAATAATATATAAAAATATATTAGTTATAATTGTATGAAATTCTATTAATTATAATTGAATTCCATATATATTATATTCCAATACCTATTTGTTTACAATTCCATTTATTTATTACCAATTACCAATTATTACGATAATGGTGAAAACATATGAATGGTAATCAAATGAATTATCAATTATTACCAATTACCAATAATGGCTCTGCCTCTATCTTTTTATGGCTATAAATACAAGAACAAACCCAACCAACCACCACCACCAATTTTATACTCTCTTAGTTCTATTGTTTTTCGTTTGTGAAAGCATCAATGTACATAGGAAGAACCACCATTCTCCATAAAAGTTTGACATATTTACTATTTTTTTTTACTGTTCTTATCTTATCTTCTTCTTCTTCTTCTTTTTTTTTTTTGGATTTTTTTGGTTACATTCATTGCAGGTTCTTATATTTTGCAATCACAAGCGCGATGGTTAATTGTTGGTAGCTTCAATTGTCGAAAGGTAAGCTAATTTGTCAAATAACTACAACTTTATTCTAAGTATTAACTATTCTTTTTTAATTGATTTTTTTTTAACTATTCTTTTATATTTGAAATCTTATATTTCCGGCTCCTTTGATTCTTTAATTACAAATGCAGATATTTGGAGCCTAATAAGCAATGTGATGCAAAGGATAATGGATCTGTTAAGATATGTGAAAGTTGAGAAGCAATTAATAAAATATTTTCCTGTTGAAATCATAGACATTTTATGTTTTTGGGCATTAAAGATTTCAAATTTTAAATTTGTGTAATTTGTTTAAATCTTAACATTTCATGGTTTTACATTACTTTGAATATGTAGTAGTTTTATTCGTTTATTCATACCATGTTCAGAGGTGAAATTATAGTTCAAAAAATGAATATTAAAAAAATAATTAACTGGAAATTAAACGGCACGGAATTTAGGCCATAATTATAGTTCAAAAAAGAATATTAAAAAATAATTAACTGGAAATTAAACAGCACATAATTTAGGCCATTTGAAAAAGTAAATTAATATTTGATTGAAAATTGGACAAAAAAAATGAATTTATTTTGACAATTAAATTATTTTAATTATATTAATCATATTAATATTTATGAAGGAAAAAGAAAATGAATATATTAATATTTCATTGGAAATATAATTGGAAATTATATTTTTATAATTATATTACTTATTAATTATATGAAAATGAATATTAAAATCTTTTTATGAGTGAAAAAGGAAATAAATATTACACACGGGAATCTGTTATTAATATTATGTTACTAATGTAACTAATTGGCATAGGAATCAGACCAAATGAAAAAGGAGATTAATAACAAACATTCACTATAAATATAACACAGCTTTCCCTATGCAAAAATTAGTAACCACCAAATGAAATATTCAAAAAATTATGAAAGAAAAAAGAAATAGAAATGAATATATGAATGAAAAAGGAAATGAATATATTCATATTTTACTGGAAATATAATCGAAAATTATATTATAATTATAATTATATTAATTATTTAGAATGAAAAAAAATGAATTTATCAATATTTCACTGAAAATATATTCAACAATTATATTTTTATAATTATATCAATTTTTAATCATATGAAAATTAATAATAAATTTTTATGAACAAAAATAAAATAAATATTACACAGGAATATGTTATTAATATTTTCTTACTAATTGGCAAGGAATTAGGCCAATTAATTGACAGTTATCATCAGGAAAAAGGAATGGATGGAAAGCAATATTGATTCTTTTGATGAAGGAAAAAGGAAATGAATATACTAAAAAGAAAATGGAATATTATGAAAAATGAAATGAATATATTAATATTTCACTGAAATATAACACAACTTTTCCCTACGAAAAAATTAGTAACCACCAAATGAATGATTAGGAAAAAATTATAAAGGACAAAAGGAATGTAAAATAATATTAATTCTTTTTATGAAGGAAAACTGAAATTCCCTCACCAACTTTAGATGTCGTTGATCAAATTAATTAGTACACGTGACATGAACACTGCAGAAAGTCGAACATATTTAATATATAATAATAATAATAATTTTTGTATATACGAATTGATATTCCTATTAACGAAAAATAATTAATTTAGTGTAATTGACTAATAATAATTGTCTAATAATTATTATGGTAATTAAGCTAAATATTGGTCGTTGAATTTATTTTTATACTCCGTAATAATTAAAGTTAAATTATTTCTTATTTTTCCATATTTATTTTTGTAATAATATAATTACTTAAGTTATATTAAGTATAGATCTTTTTAAGATAATTGTAAACAAACAAGTCATTTATTATTCAATTAATTGAGTGATACTTTTGCACTAAACTTATAATCAAATAAATGTACATGTTCAATATTATATTTTTAAAAAAAATAATTTTATCTTTAATTTTATTATCTAAATAAATAATACAAAAATTTATCCGTGAATCGGACGGGTAATTGAACAATTATTTGCTCTAATTCAAGCAAAGAAAACATCAGAAAACATAATCAATCCAACTAATATTCGATGTTATTAAAATATTATAACAAATTCATTCCGTGCAACGCACGGGCGAAAATACTAGTATTCATAATAAAAATTCAATTCATTAAATAAGATTTTTTTTTAATGCTATTGACTCTATAACAATGTAGTATCTGTTCATACATACTTTCTCAACCTACTGAAGTACAACCAGCCAAAACACCATTAAATAAGAGTTAAAACACTATCAATTCAATAATATAGAACAGTTGATATGCAGAGGTAGTGCATGTATTCAAGAATTTCTTTTTCCATTTGTAATTGTATTGCATTTTGATTATATCGAGAAGAAAAGAAAAATATGAATAGGATGGCACAAATTGAAAGTATTCCTATGCGAAGTGCAAAGTTTTCCAGTGTGAACAGATCCCATTGTCGTACTCATAAATTCAAGTTGTTGCTCCAGTTCTTAAGCACTAGAAAGTAGAAACCAAATTTTTTTGTAACGGCTGGAGACCGGAGACCTGGAGTGAATAGATGAGCAACGCTGATTGATGGCAGATGACCAGATGTGCAGTCCCTCTTCTGCATGCCTTCCATTTTTCATGTTAACCCCAATTTGCTACGCCATCTTTTTTATACTTTATTATTAACTATAGTCCGGGGTGGTGCCATTTTTATGGGCATTTCTCTCTCTCTCTCTCTCGTTCTTGATTACAGTTCTCAAGAACTTTTCTTGTTTTTCGCTAGAATTTTGCTGTTCTTGTTGATCAACATTTTCTTGATTTTTTTTCTTCCTTTTGTGTTTGAGGAAAGAGTGCAAAAATGGCTGCTGATGGTGCCGCGTCTCCTGCCGGTTTTGCTGAGCAAGAGTTAATCAAGCAACTTGTTGATTCTGGGAATGAGCTTCTCCAGAACCCTCCGGCTTCAAAAGAGGAGCTTTTGGGAAAACTTGAAGTGAGGCAACCTTTCTCCTGTACCCATTTCCTTGTTCTCATTTATCACGAATTCAAAATTCTTTTATGTGTTTGTATATGTGTATCTGTGTATGTAGACGCAACCCAAAGAGATGAATTTGTTTATGGTGTTGCTTGATTGAATGGGGAATGAGATGTTGTGTGCTTCTGGTTTTGTAAGATTGTACATTGTGCCTGTTGTGTCTTGAATTTGGAACTTTATATCAATACTGGATGCTTAATTTCATGGTTACTTGGTCCTTTTGGTATGGTGATTTCACAATTTTGGCATTGGATAATTTCTTGCAAGTTCCATTTTTCGTAGTTGCGAGGATTTTATGTTGCAATTTTATATGTAAATGGGGGTGTTATAAGATCAATCTTTTTATGGTGTTTACTTGAATATAACATTGAATCTGCTTAGGGGTCTTTGATTGAATGGGGGATGAAAAGTTGTGTTCTTCTGGTTTTGTATTGATTGTAAGTTGAGCCTGTTGTGTCTTGAATTTGGAACTTGATGTGAATACCCGTATGCTTAGTTTCATGATTACATAGGTCCTTGTGGTATGTTGATCTCAAAATTTTGGTGTTGGATAATTTTTTGCATGTTCAGTTTGGGAGGAATTTGTGTGTCATTCTTATATGTAAATGGGGGTGTTACTATTATAGTGGTGTTATCTGTGTATATGAACACAACCTAAAGAGATCAATTTTTTTACGGTGTTGCTTGGATATAACATTGAGGCTGCTTTGGGGTCTTGATTGAAAGGGGGTGAAAAGTTGTGTGTTTCTGGTTCTGGGTTGATTATATGTTGTGCCTGTTGTGTTTTTGAATTTCGAGCTTGATATGAATACCGGTATGCTTAACTTCACCATTACTTAGGTCATTATGCCTTATGGTATATTGATGTCAAAATTTTGGTGTTGGATAATTTTTTGCAGGATTGGTTTGGGAGCAATTTGGTGTTGGATAATTTTTTGCAGGATTGGTTTGGGAGCAATTTGTGTGTCATTTTTATATGTAAATGGGGGTGTTACTGTTATAGTGATGTTATTTGTGTATATGAACACAACCTAAAGAGATCAATTTGTTTACGGTGTTGCTTGGATATAACATTGAGGCTGCTTTGGGGTCTTGATTGAAAGGGGGTGAAAAGTCTTGTGTTTTTTTGGGGTCTTGATTGAAAGGGGGTGAAAAGTCTTGTGTTTTTGAATTTCGAGCTTGATATGAACCGGAACGCTTAACTTCACCATTACTTAGGTCCTTATGCCTTATGGTATGGTGATGTCAAAATTTTGGTGTTGGACATTTCTTGTAGGTTCCATGTATAACACATGTTTCATAGTTGGGAGGATTTTATGTGGCATCTCTGTACGTCCTTAATTGTTTTGCAAATAGGGGTTATCAATCAAAAACTCCTTTCAGTCATGACTGTTAAGAAAATGTAACCGGAGAGCCCCTTCATTGGGCAAATGAAGGAACTACAGTGAGTTCCCCGGCTTGGTTTTAACTTTTGCATAAATGAGGGTTTGTATTGTTTCTTCTACAATTATATGGTGGTCCTCTGGGAAACCTTATGTTGATTTTTTAACCCCTCAACATTGTGTTAGGGATAACTGGGAAGTACACTTTCAGCCCTGCTTTGTCATGTGTTAAAGGTTATTTTCGGTTCTAGTAAGTAGTTATTGGTGCAAAACATGTGTTTTTTGGTCAAGGAATATAGGAATTGAAAGCTTGGTTGACCATGGATTGCTATTTAGTAAACCATACCTAAGAAGCAATTCATCCAATGTTCAATGTTCTGATGTTAGTATTGAGATTTATCTTATCATCCTTCGTTACAATTATGAGTTCCAGAAATTTGTCTTACGTGGTTCAATTTTCTGGTTTGTTTCTAATTTACAGAGATTAGGGATTCTTCTTGCTAATGTATATCAAGAGCCATCGGGATCATTTCATGAAGCACTTCAACCATCAATCAAGGCACTATTTGCTGATGGACTTGTACAACATGCTGATCTGGAAGTGAAAACCTCAACAACATACTGCATGAGTGAGATTTTGAGAATAACAGCTCCAGATCAACCATGTGATGATAAATCAATTGAGGCAATTACACACTTTATTGATCTTTCAACTGTGTGCAGCTTCTGTGCAAATTGGTGGTTTAAGTCTTAAAACATGATTCCTCAACTGTGTGCAGCTTCTGTGCAACCCGTGAGCGTGAGAGAGAAGAAAGCATAAATAAAATTCAACTAATAGTGACAATTTCTTACTCTTTTCTTGTGGCAGGATAAGAAGGAGCTTGCACCAAATTCCGCTTCTCCTAGAGATGTTGGCACAGCTCAGAAGTTATTAAGCAGTGATTGCCCTAGAGAAACTCCATCCTCGGATTTGGCCTAGGTTTCTGGCCAAGATGCATCTTGCAATACACAACTTCGCAGTGACCAAGTCAACCAGAACAACGTAGATGTGAGAAACGATCCTTCCCATGAAAATCGAACCAGTGCATTTGCTGCACATAAGAGCCTCAGTCCTCCAACTAGAAGAAGAGGGCGTAAACCAAATTCTTTGATGAAGCCAGAGGAAGGGTATGATCACACTTGGATCTTAAAGCCTACGGCATCTCAAAGTCTCAACACTATTGAAGACTTCCAGACTAGAGAAAGACGTGCAGAAGAGGAAAACAAACCAAGTGATGGTGAACAATTGATGCCAGCTTTAGATTCACTAAAACGTGCAGAAGAGGAAAATAAACCAATGTGAAATTATGTTTTGTTTTGAATATTTTCTCACGTGCCAGTTTGTGTTTCTAGGTTCTATGAAGATAGTATCGCTTCTTTTGACTATTTCAAGAAGAAGCACAAGGTAAGAAGATTAGGTTATTACCAATCTTATCAAAACTGTGTTAATTTTTCATTAATTGTTTATAAGCACTTGTACATTTTTGTTCATATCATTTTTAGTGCCGTACGCTGCAACATTGATTGTGACTTTCTATTGTTTCGTTTGCCATTTTTCCCTTTTCAAGGTCAATTATGACGATGGAGATATAGAAGATTTGGATCTTTCAATAGAACGCTGGGAATTAATTAGAGATGTTAAGTCAGCAGTTGATGTGAGCGCTTGGTTTGATTTCATGAATTTTTTTTTCTCTTCCCCCTTCGTCTACTTGAATGTTTACACCGGTCCCTCTATAACACTGATTTAATACCAATAATACATGATATTTTTCCAGGAACAAGAGACTGTGGCAGGTGTTGCCGATTTATCTGAAATGTAAGCTGTGTGTAAATCATGTCACGTTTAAATGTTTGTATTGATTATATTTATACAGTGACATCTGATTTTCTTCTTGGTTTGCTCTCATGACAATGTGAAACTTGTTGGTGTGCAGAAAGCTTGACCATGTAACAAATTCGGATAGCTCTGCAAGAAGTACGTGCAAGGTGAGCAAATATGAAAACAATATTTGACAAAAGAGTTTCTTGTTTTAGAAACAAACTGTTATAGATGTAACTGTGAAGTTACTGTTGAGAGTTGGCCCCCAACTCGAGATATGGTTTATGTGGTCTCGTTTTGGGAATCCTGTGACTTTTCTGCCTAAAGTTTAAGTACATATATCTTTAGGCAATATTGCAATGTTTGCTGTTCTAAAGAGAATTTACGTAATCTTCATTCACAAATTGATTTCCGCAACAGCACTGGTAGTGACATTTCAATGTACAGGCTCGGGATGGTGCTGAATTACCTGTATTGAAACGAGAAGTTGAACAGCGCAAGGTTTCCAGAAGCAATTCAGCACCATCAACATCTGAAAGGGTACAATTTTCCTGTCACTATTGTGTATCTAAAATCTGATTCTTAGATATGATTATCATTCACAAATTGATTTCAGTAATTTAATGTGCGAGATGATTTTTAAGCACCGCTACTAACATTTCAATACACAGGCACAGGATGCTTCCATTGAAAAGAGAGGGAGATTAGACATAAATTTTGAGATTTCTAGGGAATGGAATAATTTATATTTTATAATCATAATGTTATTTCATCCGTATATAAACGAGTTTTTTTCACTTTTAGTGTCATAACTATGAGACCATTTTCACATTTGAACTCATTACTTTTAAATTCTTGTTACATTTGATTCCTTCGATTTAATTTCTAGTCACGAGTGACCCGTGACTTATCTTAGAAGGGAAAAATTGTATAACTTTTCGTTACTTTTTTCTTGAACTTCTTGGAGAGAGGTACTGTGATGTCAAAAATGACTTTCAAGATAAGTCGTTTGTTAGAAATTTGATCACTAGTAATAAAAAATTAGGTTGGAAGAACCAAATATTGAAAGAATTTAAAAATTGTGGACTAAACATATAAAAAAGTGTAATAGTTAAATACTAAATGTAGAAATGATCCGTGAGACTGAAAAAAAACTCATATATAAACCTATAGTTTATGAAACATATGGTGTATATATAAGGACATGCCAGATTTCTCCTTCTCAACAAAAGTAACATTTTTCGTGTATATTTAAATATTATTAAATGCAAAATTATTCACCAGATTTTCAATGTCAATTCTTCTAAATTTTTTTTTTCAATTACAATTAAGACAAATCTATGAATTCTAAAAAAATAAATATCAAGTATAAGTATAATAGATTATATATAAACTATATTCAAAAAAAAAGATTATATATAAACTATTTAAAAAAAAATTGGCCCCTCAAAAATTGGGAGCCCTTTGTCGTTGCTTTAGCCGCACATGGCCAGGGTATATATATATATATATATATATATATATACAGGCAAAAACTTGTATGAGACCGTCTCGCCATGAGACGGGTCGGGCCAATGTGCAAATGTGATACTCATACGCACAAATGTCATACTTATATGCTCAAAGAATTCAACAATAGACTATTAATGATTTTAATTTCCGTCGCTAGATTTTTATTTTAAAAAATTTTGCATGTTCCATTAATCATTTAGTGACGGAATTTTGAATCCGTCGCTATATATAGCGACGGATTCAAAATTCCGTCGCTAGAATGTGTCAAAAAAATTCGCACTCAATTTTTAGAACCAAAATAAACCCGGGAATAATGCTCTAGTGACGGATCCTAAAATCCGTCACTAGAGCATTTTTTTCCGGGTTTTTTTCCTTCTAAAAAAGTACGCGCCAATTTTTTGACAAAAATCCGTCGCTAAGGGCCAAGGGGATAAGGAGTACTTAGAGGAGGAACCCGCGCAACACAAAAACATGTTATTCACTAAAACGCATAGAGATTAGCAATAGGATTATTGATGTAACTATTGGTATAGAGATTGAACCTAAGACATCTCATATAAGGTATATTCTTGCAACCCTCCATTTAAAAATCTGCACAAATCATCAATCAATATCTCAAAAATTTTAAGAGATTCCTTAAAACCTTTACCTGTTAAAATCTTATATCAAAGTATCAGTTTAAACAGAAACATAATTACTATAGAACCACTTGAAAAAATGTCACCACTTGAAACTACCCAAACTTTAAGTGCTCATTTATAACCCTAACTTAATATTCTACTTTAGTGGTTACTCTTCATCAGCATCTCAGATTTGTAGAAATTTCTAAAATGTTTCTTTCTTAATTAGAAGTAATCATAATTAGCTTCCCTTGTGCTTTATTAGTTTGATTAAAGTGCATGCATCTCTTGTTCAGAAGATGTGTTACATGTACACGGTTAGTAAGTTATCTAATGGATGCAAGTGTAAATTAAACAAAGTCATGCCGGTTCTTCCACAGGGACGAAATAATGTCTACTTCAGTTGTGTCTGCTGTGATACGAAAGAGAAAGGCACCATTCTCTTCTATTTGTATTTTGTTTTGTTTTGTGTGAGTATAAACAATTATTGCTTAAATATCTATTTGACAGTGAAATTGGGAAACTTATGCACGGATGTAGCTATGTAGGGAGTATTCCTTAACCTTAGCTACACCTTTAATGAATTTTGATAACAGATTCACTGCTAGACATTTTCTATCTGTTTCTTTTGGGAGTGAAAAAGAATTTATTGATGATGAAGAGGCAGAGTAGATGGGTGTAGATTTCTAGATGGTAAAAGTGAAATTGAGACAGGAATGAAGAAAGAAGCCTATTCCAGTTGATGAAGAATGAAGACAGGAATGAAGAATGAAGAATGAAGAAAGAAGCCTATTCCACCCAACAATGCTAATTCTGCAAAGGTAGAAGTCCTAGAAGATATATTAAAATTGAGAATTTGAAGTCTACTATACTCCTTATGCAACAAGGAATTGATGCTATTTGATAGCAGGAGAGTTGGTACTTCATCATCACCTTCATCTCAAATCAAATGATCTTAATGCTGATTGTTGTTTGTTAAGACTATTATATTGTTGTTTAGACTTAGAATTGACTATCATTATTTATTAGATGTGGATTAATATGTATTATTACTTTGAATTTAATGTGGATGGATAGTGTTTTTAAAGTTATGTTATATTTTAGAATTAACAGCGTATTAGTATATAATTTTAAAAATGCGACGAAATCGTGACGGAATAATTGTAGCAAAAATTGCATTCTAAAAAAAATTGTAGCAAAAATTGCATTCTAAAAAAATAATTGTAGCAAAAATTACGACGGAATCGCGACGGAAAGTAATTCCGTCGTTTTTTTGCGATGGAATAT
The DNA here is from genome assembly GCF_003576645.1 of Ipomoea triloba. Lineage (NCBI taxonomy): Eukaryota > Viridiplantae > Streptophyta > Magnoliopsida > Solanales > Convolvulaceae > Ipomoea > Ipomoea triloba. The sequence goes on from NC_044917.1 coordinate 24,309,843, forward strand.
TCGTCTCCGAAATGGCGTTAGAATTAGCGACGGAATTATTTCCATTGCCAAATTGCGACGGAATTGCGATGGAAAAAAGTTCCGTTGCAAATTGGCGATGGAATAATTCCGTCGCAATATTTCGCGACGGAATTTTTCCACCGCAAACGGAGTTACGACAAGCCGATAGACGACGGAATGAATTCCGTCGCAAAACTTGTTTCACGACGGAATTTTTCCGTCGCGAATCGCGATTTTTCTTGTAGTGCTAGACATGATTATGGCAAGATTCATTTTGAATAAACTCTTAGTGTTTATCCTAAATAATTATTTATTTATTGGATAAATATTAAAGGAGTTTGTTGAGGGGTGGAAGTTACATTTTCTCCCCTATAAATAGACCCCTCATTTCATTCCTTGAATCACACTTGAAGAGTTGAAGACATCTTGAAGACATTGAAGCTCTGCAAGATCAAGCCGTTTGAAACTCGGAGGCCCTAAATTTCGGAGGCCCTTCAGTATACACACTGTAACCCAATTTTATTATATATATACAATTTCGATTTTGTATGTTTACAATCTCATCTATAGATCTATTTTTTAATGCACCAGATTGGTTCTCATGGACTCATGGGGAGGTTGGTTCTCATAGGAACATCACGCTAATATATATATATATATATATATATATATATATATATATAACATATCAAATAAGAACATACACACATGAGAGAACTAGGAACCAATCACAGCCATTCATCTGAAAAGATCTAATGGATCATAAGCAATTTAAATTTAAAAAAGAATGTGAGTGACATTTTTGTAAATAACTTGAACTTTGAAGTGCAAGTAAAATTTGTTTAAAAAAAAAACAAGTAACAGATTTGTAGAATGCAACATATATTAGTGCAAGTAAAATGTGCTAAAAGCGCACGTAAAATGTGTTAAAAACACACGTAAAATGTGTTAAAATGCAAGTAAAACGTGTTAAAAGTGCAATGATGAAAACAAGAATTTCTACAAAGAGTTTTTATTATTAATCAATCATGTATACAAAGTACACGAAGGGTTGTATTTACAAGGATACAAGAGATGTTCTAGCTAAAGCATGACTGGTAAAAGTAGAGCTACAATAATATACAAAGATGGGGTAGGAATCCTAAAGAGATAAAATAGGGAGTCCTAATACATCCCCTCAAATTTAAGGTTCTCTAAAGAGAACATTTAGCTTGCTCTTTAGAAAATTGAATCTAGCAATGGTGAGTTGTTTTATAAAGATGTTTGCAAGTTGGTCCTTTTTATAGATGAAGTTCACTTGTACCTCCTTTGGTGCTGCTTTGTCATGAACAAAGTGTTAGTCTATTTCTACATGCTTAGTTCTGACATAAAAAAAAAACAGGATTTGTATATAGATACACTGCACCAAGATTGTCACACTAGAGTCGATGTGGTTTTGCTATTGTGAGTCCAAGTTCACAAATTAGAGCAACTAATTAACCATGTTACTTTTGCTGAGACATATGTTATTGCTTTGTATTTTACTTCTGTTGAGGATCTAGCCACTTTCTTTTGCTTGTGATAAGCCCAAGAGACTCATTTTTTGTCAATGAAGATAGAAACAACACTACTATCTCATAAAACTATACCATTATCATGATTACATATCAAGCACTTACTTTATGAACCTTTAATTTTAGATTTAGTTATCTACAATTCACATATTATAAAGTTAGAACAACATTAGAATTATTTGACATGATACATTTATAGTTAACATGCAAATTATGTAGTTTCATATGTAAATTTATGTTTCTACAATTAACAAATTATGTATCATCTAAAAAAGTGAATGTTGATAAACAAAAGGTAAAGATATTTTTTTTGCACTATTTAAACAAAAAAAGCATCGTCTTTGACCAGGGTCCACAATGCACATTATGTACCATAGTCTACGATATAATTTGCAATGAAAATTACAACAATTTTCTGTCACTAATCAAGTATTAACTTAGCGGCAAATTTTAATATGGACCATGGTCCACATAGCAGCATGGACCAGGTAAAAAACGACGCCGTTTGAAATTTTTTCCGTTAATAATGATAGATGGCAAATTTCGTTATGGTCTATGTAGCAACTCTCTCATTATTCAGTTTCATTTTATACACAATGAAGTTTCTTACAATAATACAACAATAACATTCTAATTTAACTTCAGTTTCATTTGATAATAATATACATTCAATATGTGAGACATGCTATTCAATTACATTTTATACACAATGTAGTTTATTACAACACCACTAAAGTATCATTCTTATTCAACTATAATTTTGTTTGACAATCTATACTCAATATGTGAGACATGTTATTTAGTTTCATTTTTATACATGTTGGTTTTATGACTTTTGGGTAGTCAAAGGCAGGCCAACACTACCTGTGTGAATAGCGAGAATATAGGAAATATGTAGGAAAATATAGTGAGAGAATATAGGTATTGTATTGCTCAGAATTGCTTGTACCTCCTTGTCTCCATGTGTGGAGGGTCTATTTATACATATTTTGGGCCTAGAGCCCTACAAGGAATAAGAATCCTGGACCGCCTCATATTGGGAGTCCCTGTTACATTATAACTAATAAGCCCTAATCTTGCTAATATTATAAGTGCTAAGTCCAATCCTTATCGAACTCTTCTGTAGCTTTGTGTTGAGGGTCCTTCTTGGACTTTCTTGATCCAATTGTTTTCTTGGGCCGGTCCATGTAGTCCAGGCTTAGTGTATTATCCATCAATACACATTTAATAAATTTATTACAACACCACTAAAATATCAGTATAATTTAATTATAATTTTATTTAATAATATACACTCAAATATGTTATTCAGTTTTATTTTACGCAAACTGTAGTCTTATTATAAAATTAATAAAAAAAAAAATATTGAGCGTGCCACAAAACATAACCGACGTACGGCTGTGGTTTCTATTAAAGGAAACGCGACTTCTTTTACCATGGTCCGCTATAAAATGATCGGTTTTATAGGCGATGGGCCCAGTGGGTACTATCTACGTAGCGATGTCGCCGGAAAACAACCCTTAGGCGACGGAGAAGCGGCGGAGATGGTTATTTAATAGCCGCGTCAGCAGTGAGTTGATTTTGTCCAGTTGGCAAGGCAGCCAGCTCAAACCCAGCCGTCTTTTGGTTAGAGAATTGCGTGCATGCGTGCAAGCATATTCATATACGTTAGTCAGTTGTCTAAAAGGCCACTGCGTTTTGGTAGTTGCAAGAAACCAGGAGTGGCAATCGGGCGTAAATATGCAGCGAACGGAGGGCTAATTCCCGAGCCCTTACAACAGTACAACTGACTGGATCGATAGAGGTACTATACGTTGAAGCAGAGCAGAGAGAGAGAGAGAGAGAGAGAGAATGAATTCAGTTGAGCAGAGAGTAGTGAGTAAAACGGAACAAAGTCCAGCTAATGAAAACCAAACCAAAAATATTCTATTCTAACCGTTAATCGCCTGTAGCGGCGTTGAGAGTAGTATATATATATATATATATATATGCCTATCTCCACTTTCCATTCTCTACCTTCATCACTACAGCTGAAAGTTCCATCCTGCAATATAATTCTCCGTCGATCCGATTCCGACTTCCGGCTTAATTAATCTCTTTCCGGCCAGCAGCAATGAGGAAAGCGCTTCTCTTCCGCACCATCCTCGGCATCATTGGTACTCTCTTCACTTCATATATACCGGCCTCTATCCATCTAATTAGTTCTCTCTTTGATTCTGTATGTATTTATCCTAGCATGTAATTAATAAGCCTCTTTAATTTCAGACTGACGTCAATATATGCATATGAATTTGATGTGATATAGCTTAATTTTGAGTTGGATTTGACTGAGATCGAGTTTGCATTGGTAGTTGATTTGAACGTGATTTTTTTTTTCTCCAATTCGATTCGTTTTTGTGATCTAGTATTTAATTTTGGTTGAGTTAGTTTCTTCATGTTTGATCTGGTCTTATTTTGACTGAAAATGAGTGACAGAGTTGAAATTTTTTGACTGGCCTTGCCTGGGGATGTAATAGTACGTATTAATTGATTGCCAGGATTGTTGAGTATAGATTGAAGCTAAGGTCGATCATATTGCTTTAGCTTGTTGATATGATCGCCTGCTTGCATTCCACGCAATGTTTCAAGTAACAAAAATAATATTTATTGCATGTCTATAGTCTTTGGGTGTTGGTTCTGATGATGATCAAAGAATTAATTCCTTACAGATCACAAGAATTTTAATGAAGCTCTTCAATTCTAGATAACTATCTCTGTTTTATCTACTATAGTCTATACATAATACATTAGCTAGCTAGCTTTTGCTGACAATTATGTTTACTCAATCGGCTGCTGAACTTAATTTCTTGTTTCATCTATATATATAAATGCACAGGAAACATCACCTCCGGCGCTCTGTTCATTTCACCAGCGTACGCATGCAATCCCTCTCTCTCTCTGTTCTATATATATATATATATATGGTGTTATTGTATTTTGCATTGCATGGTGCAGGCCAACTGTTTACAGAATTATGAAGAAGAAATCAGTGGAGGGGTTCCATCCATGGCCATACCATGCGGCACTGATGAACTGCTTCATGTGGGTGTTCTATGCCATGCCATTCGTCCATCCTCACAGCATTCTCGTCATGACCATCAACACTCTCGGCATCGCCTTGGAGCTCTCCTATCTCGCCGTCTTTTTCTACTTCAGCAATGCCAAAACTCGGGTATATAGAATTTTTCCATCTCATCTGTTCTGTTACCTAGTTTTCAAAGCTAATTAATAAGCTAATTAGGATATAGGAGGATATGATGATGATATGGTGTTGTACTGTGTTTGGGATCCATCCAGGGGAAAATGGTGTTGTTGCTCCTCATTCAACTGCTTGCTCTTGCTGGGATAGTTGCTGCAACTCTCATGGGTGCGCACACCACCCAAAAGAGAAGCACAATTGTGGGATCACTGTCTGTTGTCTTCGGCATCATTTTGTACGCCTCGCCTCTCTCCATCATGGTACATATACTAGCAGCTTTTCAGTTCAATTATATATATATATATATGGACGAATGAATTCCAAGAAATTAAGTAAGTTTGATGCATGCCCAAGCAGAGGACAGTGATCAAAAGCAAGAGCGCGGAGTTCTTGCCGGGTTGGCTCATCGCTTCTGGCTTCACTAATGGAATCATCTGGGCAGCCTATGCTTGCATTAGATTCGACATCTTTGTCTTCGTACGTAATTAAGCGCAGCTTTAACTCTACTCTTCCATTGCATTATTATATTATGACCCTGTTTGGTAAATGGCTGTTAGTTGATTGGGCTAGAAGGTATAATTAGTTGATAACATTAGCTAATTGTAAAAAGTTGCATGATAGATTAGCTGTTAGCTAATAGCTGTTTGGTATAATTTTTTTTTTCTCAAAAAGCTAATTGAAAATGCTACTTTGAGTAGCCTTTTGAACTTTAGTATTTTGGAGTTGCAAAAAGCTTATTAACCAAACAACTAATAGTGATCAAATAAGCCAAAATTGACTGATAGGCGGATTATTTACCAAACAGAGCGTATATATATATATTCTCCCGGCCCTTAGCTTTGAATTGATTTCTGATCTGAAGGCATTGCATGCATGCCCGCAGTACTAACAATTAAATTAAATTAAATTAAATATGCATGCATGCAGGTCAGCAATGGGGTTGGAGCGCTGTTGTCTTTCATCCAGATTATCCTCAAGATAATTTACCGCAACGGTCCAAAGCCGGAACAACCCAAGCCATCCGAGGTGTAGATCCAGAATGTGGCTTAGCAGCCTTAGCTTGAATGCTTGATCATATATATATATATATATATATATATATATATATATATATATATGCCGGTTTTTATGCAGTTTTTGAGCGGCGCGATCCATTTAGTCATGTTTAGTTTTAATTTGTAAATATCCACGTACCACCTATTTGTGAGAGTGAGAGTGGCAGACCTCAACTAACTGTCTAATGCTGATAAAGAAAGAGGAAAGATCGAGAAGAAGATTTATTGAAAGGCATGCATGCATATATGGTCTCATTTAACTATTTACCTTACACATATATAATTTTCTCTCTTTCACATTCATCTAACTTTGTCTCGCCAAATCTTTTGATGATGCTTAAAAAAAATAAAAAAAAAAAACTTATATTTTGACACCTTGGTAGAAGTTCTATACACCTCCGGATGTGGTCTCGCAACCCGCCACCGCTAGCATCATTGGGCCATTCTAGGACATTTTTCTCATATATATTTTCAGTGGATTCAAACCCCGACACTACTATTACCTCCGGTCATAACTTTCAAGTTCAGTGACGAACTATAAAAACTACACACTTTAGGAATCACGTTTTAAGACTTAAACCACCAAAGATAAATATAATTAGATCACATGGCATTGTGACATTCGAGAAACTCACCCAATTTTCCCTGGTTTAATTGTCTCCCGCCATGTGAATTCCACACAGCAACTTCAATGTTATATTCAAGCAATACCATATACAAATTGATCTCTTTGAGTTGCGTTCAAATGTTTAAAAAAGAAAATATTAGGAAATTAAATAACATTTCTAAGTAAATATTTTGTTTTAATTAAAAAAATCAAATGTATAATTATTACATCTACAGTCTATGCAATCAAAACAAATAAAAGAAGAAAAAAAAAAGAGTTAATTCCATTTTTTGTTCTAGATTTATAGGTGACCGTTCACTTTTAGTTCTTTTTATCAAAATATTCCCTTTTGGTCCTAGTATTATTGTGGCATAATCATTTTTTGTCTTCCATCAACAAAATCGTTGAAATGCCGTTAAATACAAGGACATTTCGATATTTTTAATACAAAGTACGTTGACTCGTTATATTTTTTATGCTTATCTTTTTGAAAAAAAATTCATAATTGAAGACCGAAATGTCTTTGTATTTAACGATATTTAAGCTATTTTGTTGATAGAGGATCAAAAATGATCATTCCCATTTGCGTTCCTTTTTTTTCGAAATACTTTATCCGAACGCATGTTTTTTACTGGAATAGGATTGCATGGGGTATAATTGACAAAAATAAGTTGACAAAAGTAGAAAAAACTCACTTGGGACATGCGTTTGAGATCAGAAACGCATGTCCCATTTGCGTTCCTTTTTTTCGAAATACATAAAATATTGTTGACGCAATTAACAGAGTTTTTTCCCAAAATAGTCCTTCCACTATTCTCAACTTGGGTCCTGAAGCCCACACATGGGCTATCAACTTGGCCACTACCACCCTATTGCTTTGCCTATAAATATGGCATTGCATTTGAGTTTTACATACACCATAATATTTTTCTTTGCATTATATTCTCAAAATGAAACGAAATTTCTTATTTTTCAATTTCTTCATCATATGCGGTGCATATCATTCATCATCCTACTATTGTGGTGCATATCATTCATCATTCTACTATTTTTTTGTTGTCAACAAAAAAATCGAATGAATTCCAATTAAAATTCGCACACTTGCAATTGAGCCTAAGGGGATTGAAAGTCTGATTCGATAAATTTCGTATTTCCTTTAGGGGTTACTCTTAGACGACTGGCTTGCTCCTCCAATGGGTCGGATCAGACTTGCTAATTCATTATAAAGGGTTGCTCGTTCCTTGCTGGTTTGTCACCTCAACATCAGGGTCTTTTATTATTATTTTTTCAAATAAATTTTCTTTACAAAAGACAATGCTAGCAAATAGTATAATAGCAGCTCCACTTTATTAATATATTTATTTTTGATGTTTCAAATTGCCATAAATAAAAAATGTAATGGCATCATTTGTGATTGTGCAATATACATTTATATTGCAATAACTTTTGAGGTTTTACCTATGTACTAGAAGAACTATGTATTCACATATTCCCAACAACGCCAAATACTTTGTTTATACTTATGAAATAAAATGTTACTTTATATCATACTGTAACGTTCTACGAAAGCTTGATCAATCTAAAGACATGCATCTAAAAATAAAATTACATATCGAAAACACATTTCACTTGGACCCTGTTTGGTAAATGACTATTAGCTAATTGGGTTAGCTGTTTGGGTTAGAAGGTATGATTAGTTGATAACATTAGCTGATGGTAAAAAGTTGTTTGATAGATTAGCTGTTAGCTGATAGCTGTTTGGTATAATTTCTTTTCTCAAAAAACTAATTGAAAAGGTTGTTTTGAGTAGCCTTTTGAATTTTAGTATTTTGGAGTTACAAAAGACTTATTAACCAAACAACTAATAGTGGTCAAATAAGCCAAAATTGGTTGATAGGCTGATTATTTACCAAACAAGGCCTTGTTCTAAAAATCAACTTCATATTTGGCTCGATAATTACACAAAAATTACTTGTTATGAATGTTATTGGTCATACTACTCATCTAAGACATAAGTTTTAGTGACTCCAACAATTGTACAAAAAGTTAGAAAAATTTTACTCCAGCAAAGATAGAAAAAGTTAGAAAAAATTTTCTAAAAAAAAACAGAAATCTATGCAAATGGGACGCATCTCCCGCTTGCGTTTGGAGAATGCAAGTGACACGCGTTTCCCACTTGCGTCTTCATACATCAGAGACTCTCCGGCGCCGGCGATGAAAAACGGATCTGGCCTGGGAGATGCGTTTCTCGTATCATACGAGGAATGCATCGCCCACGTGCGTATTACTGTACGTATTGGAATACAAAAAACATAAGTGTTAATTGCTTTAACAGTATTTTATACTACAGACGCATCTCCCACATGCGTTTGGATAAAGTATTTTAAAAAAAGAAGAACGCAAATGAGACATACTTTTCTGACCTCAAATGCATATCTAAGTGAGTTTTTTCTACTTTTGTCAACTTCTCATTTCATTCATATTTTTGTCATTATACCCCATGCATTCTTATTCCAATCAAAAACCTTTTAAAATGTCGTATTTTTATTCATACATAACAAAAGGGTCTTATTTTGCCAAGGACTTTGTAGTCCAGTGGCATCAAACCCTTCCCTTTATACGAGAGGGGGTGGGTTCGGTCCTCAATGGAGGTCCCTTAAATAGTATTCAAAAAAAAACAAAAAAGGGTCTTATTCCAGTTTTTAACCTAGTTTTCCACTGGCACCGGCGAAAGTGAAAATTCAGTGTGAAACAGAAGCCATAGTCGTACACTCGTACTCATAAATTCAAAGTTCTTAAGCACTAGAAGCCAAACAGAAAAAAAAAAAACCTTTTAATTGCTGGAGACCGGAGTGAACAATGGTTATTAAAGTTGGATTTTTGTGTTTGAGGAAAGACTGCAAAATTTGGATTGATTGTATGACGCTATGCTGTGCCTATTGTACGTGTCTTGAATTTGGAGCTTGATATGAATACCCGTATGCTTAATTTCATGGTTACTTGGGCCCTTATGTAACGAACCTGAGAATTTGCAGTAAAGATGACGAAAAAGCAGGCAAAAGAGAGGCAAGGAAGAGAGAAATTGCAGAGAAGGGGGAGGAAAATAGCAGAATTTTCCATAGATGGGAGGATTTTATGTGGCATTTTTACATGTCCTTGATTGTCTTGTAAATGGAGTGATATCAATGTTAAAAAGAAAATGTTATTGGCAAGCCCCTTCATTGGGCAAAATAACGAACTAAAGCGATTATTGTTCATCAAATTTTCAGAGATTAGGGCTTGTTCTCTCTAATGTATATAAAGGGCGATCTGGATCATTTTATGAAGCACTTCAACCATCAATCAAGGCACTTTTTGCTCATGGACTAAAACAACATGCTGATCAGTGAGATTTTGAGAATAACAGCTCCAAATCAACATATTTCTGAATTCCATTTGGTAATTATTTAGTGTAGGTTATTGTATTTCAACATGTTGAGTTTCTTTTCCAATATGTAGAACCATTACTACTTTTGCTCTTACATTTACATTTTGGTTGTCAACGCAGAAGTTCTGCCTAGTAATGTGAGGGCATACAATCTGGGGGTCTTAGATGCAAGCAATGCTTGGTTTCCATTTTTATTGTTGCTGTTAGTAAACTGACGTATTGTTCTTGCCTTTTCTCAGCCCCAACAATGCTGATGCTCTATTACCATACATGGAGGTAGTCAAGACTAGAGGACAGTGAAGAAATCTCTGTGGATCTTCTAAATATCCTCCTAACTACTGAAATGAAGGAAAACCAGGCAATTGCTTTTTCTAGTGTTTTGTGTTGTTTACTCTCCATATATGTTCCCAGCATATATTGATACTGAAGTTGCATTGTTTGGTGCAGAATCCTTTGAATCTATCTTACGGGTGGGCTGAGATCTTAAAGCCTACAGCATCTCAAAGTCTCAACTCTATTGAAGATTTCAACACTAGAGAAAGTTGTGCAGAAGAGGAAAACAAACTGAGTGGTGAAGCCTCCAAAAGAGTAAGAGGAAGTGTTCTCCTTCAGAAAAAGGTATGGAGTTATCATCATTTATTAGGCTGTCACTCATATGTTAAGTATTTCAAGAATTTTTGTTGAAACAACTTTTGAAAATTAGAAAAGGTTTGCTCAACTCAACCAAGCAGTAGATTATATATTGGGGCAAATATATAAATGGACATTTTGACAATTGTCCAAAGATGGTAATTTCTTAACTGCTTGTGATATGTGGATAATGGGATAAATCTGTGCCTTAATGAACAAAAGTACCTCAAGAATACTTAGATATGATGTTTTTGCAACACGAAGAATGTGCAAATGTGCTTTTTTTTTTGCACCCTCTCTCCTTCTCCCTTCATCTACCTGTTTATCTACTTTTACTCTTTTGAGATAATGTCTTTGCCAAAGTGGACAACTTTCTATGTTAAATTCACTTCTTGTATTCTTTTGGCCTAGGCAGTGAGAAAGCTAGCTGAAAAGCTGGTTGGATGCAGAATAAAGGTTTGGGTGCCGAAACACCAGATGTGGGTACAGTTAGTAGACATTTGTTTTGCAGCTGATTCTATTTCTTCTGTTCACAGACACCTTTTTTAAAACTTCTTGCAAAGTACAATTATGTTTTCTTAGCTTTTTTTTAATACTTTCTGGTTTTTCTCATATGCCAGTTTGTTTTTCCTAGGTTCTATGAAGGTAGTATCACTTCTTATGAGTTATGAGAATTATGAAAAGAAGCACAAGGTAAGAAGATTAGGTTGTACATCTAAATATGTAATGATTCCTTTTTGTTACCATTTATAACTTGCTACCAATCTTATCAAAATTGTATTACCATTTATAAGCACTTTTACATTTTTTGTCTCACTTGTTTCTATGATTTCTTACATTGTTCATATCATTTTTAGTGCTGTATGCTGCAACATTGATTGTGACTTTCTACTGTTCTATTGTTTCATTTTTTAATTTATTTTTTGTTTTCTGTTTTGTTTTTTTTAATAAATACTTTTGGAGATCATTTATAATGATAGAGATGTAGAAGACATGTTGATGTCAATGATCTTTCAGTAGAACACTACACTAGAAACCAGTAGATGTTGATGTGAGTACTTGGCTTGATATCATTTAAAAAAAAAATCTATTTCCCCTTCATCTATTTGAATATTTATGCTAGTGCTCTATGACACTGATTTAATACATGATATTTTTTAGGAACAAGAGACTGTGGCAAGTGATGATAGGTAAGCTACATGTTAATCATGTCGCTTTTAAATATTTGTACAGTGTGATTCCTCATATTTGAATTTCAGAGTAATTTTCACCTTCTCCACAACTGATATGGAATAATTTTCATTTACACAACTAATAGGAAAAAGAAGGTCAATGATATTTCTATCTCTTGCTGTCCATAGTGAATCTTCTTATCATTCTATTTGTATTTAAGTTAATGACCATAAGGATTTGACTAGACAAAATAGTATACATTCTTTAAGTTGTCCGTAGCACACCTTGAAATTTTTTAATTTGATATCTCGATGACATCTGATTTTCTTCTCATTTACTTATCCCCCCCTTAGTTCTTCATATGCTCAATATGCAATGTGTAACATATTGGCCTGCAGAAAGATTTATCCCCTAATAAATATGGATCGCTATTGAAGAAGAAAGCGTGGGTAGAATGTACAAATCTGCCCGTAAATACTGAACTAATTGCTGCAGAAACAAACTGGGATGACAAAGATGGAAAGATGCTTAGATGTTGTTGGGTTGGCAGTGTCCTGTTGTGAGGAATGTAGATTGGCAATGGAGACATCCCACAAGGCGCAGCAATTCTACTTGGGAGAAGCCAGTGCAAGGCTTGGTGTAATGCAACTTTGATGCAGCGGTGCAGCCATTTAAAGTGAATGTTGGCATTGTGATTAGGGATTTACATTGTGTTGGCATAGAGGTAGATGCAGCCATTACGGGGATTTTGTGGCACGTAAAGGTGGAGTGATGAAATTCTGAAATTCTTACATAAACTAATGGTGATTACAGCAGCATATATGCAACCTACTCTAATAAAGGAAAGAACTAATTAGCTTAATTCTTTCCTTAAAATCTGGTATTTGAAAATCAAAAAGCTTATTTGTAGGAGATACTGAAAATTACCCTCAATCTCTCCATTATTCCTAAAATATTTTCCTAAAATAAATTCCCTAATTTTGACTCCCTACTATTCAACACTCTCCCTCAAGTTGGGGAATATATATCATTAGTTGATAAAGAAACATCCATAGTGGTGTAAAGCTTTTTGGTGGTTGGAAAATAACACTTGTATCCTTTTTGTATTGAGGCATAACCTAGAAAAAGACACTTATTGGCTCTGGGATCAAATTTGCTACGGTGCTGGGAATACACATGAACAAATGCCGTGCAACCAAATATCTTGAGTGGTAAATCAGATGAGATTACATGTGTGTGAGGAAAATCTTGCAAAAGAAGTTGACGTGGGTTTTTAAAATTAAGGATTCTAGATGGCATACAATTAATTAGATAGGTGGCTGTGAGAATGGCTTCCCCCCCAGAAAGGAACATGAGAAGAAAAAATAAGGCACCTGGCTTCCCCCCAGAAAGGAACATGAGAAGAAAAAATAAGGCACCGACCGAGAAACTTCTAAGAGATGTTTATTCTTTTGTTCAGCCACTCCATTTTGTTGGGGAAGGGACATGAAAATGCAATAGCATAGTACGAGCAATTTCTACCATATGCCTATTTTTCCTCTCAGCAACCCCATTCTGCTGAGGTGTGTAGACACATGACTTTTGGTGTAACATACCCCGAGATTTCATATAGGACTGAAAGGGGTTAGAAAGATACTCTTTGGCTCATCTGAGAATCCAGCACCAAAGTTGCTGGTCGGTGATAATTCGAAAGAGCTTTTATCAAGCAGTGACTGTCCTAAAGAAGTTAGGACATCCTCAGATTTGGCCAAGATGTCTGGCCAAATCTTTTGTAATGGCTGGAGTTAGCAATGCTGATTATGGTTTGATGCTAAATGTGTAGTAACTCTTCTGCATGCCTTCCATTTTTCATGTAACCCCTATTTTGCAACGCCATCTTTTTCTACTTTAATAACTAGTCCGGGGTGTCACCTTTATTGCTATTTCTCTCTCTTTCTTGATAACACTTCTCACGAAAAGTCTCAAACTTTGCCTTGATCTCCACTAGAAATTTGTTGATTATGGTTTTTCTTGATTTTTGTGTTCGAGGAAAGACTGCAGAAATGGCTGCTGATGAGTGTCGCTTCTCTGGGAGCAAGAGTTAATCAAACAACTTGTTGATGCTAGGAATGAGCTTCTTGAGAACCTCCCTACTTCAAAAGAGGAGCTTCTGGGAAAACTTCAAGTGAAGCAACCTTTCTCCAGTACCCTTTTCCTTGTTCTCATTTATCACGAATTCAAAATTATACTTTTTATGTGTATTTGTATATCTGTAAGTTGTGCCTGATGTGTCTTGAATTTGGAACTTGATATCAAAACCCATATGTTAATTTCATTGTTACTTGGTCCTTATGGTATGGTGATGTCAAAATTTTGGTTTTGGATAATTTCTTGCAGGTTTCATTTTTCATAGTTGGGAGGATTTTATGTTGCATTTTTACATGTAAATGGGGGTGTTATCAGTGTACATAAACGCAGCCCAAAGAGATCAATTTGTTTATGGTGTTGCTTGAATATAACATTGAATCTGTTATCTGCTTAGAGGTCTTTAATTGAATGGGGGATGAAAAGTTGTGTGCTTCTGGTTTTGTGTTGATTGTATGTTGTGCCTGTTGTGTCTTGAATTTCGAACTTGATTGTTTTTTCAATTGGGTATTATAGTGGGGTGTTATCAATCAAAAACTCCTATAGATCATGACTGTCAAAAACCAAATTAACTTAGAAGCTTTCTAATCATATTCAAAACTGAAGCTTCTAGATACAAAAGTCTGTTTAAATAGAAAACTAGGAAAATAGAAGAGCTGCAAATATTAAAAGCATGCATGGGAGAGGTAAAATAAACATATAGAGAACTGCAAATATTAAGAATACTTAAAGCTAATCCAAATTTCCAATAAAAGCAGCCACCAAAATCCATGTCTCTTAGACTTCATGCATGTGACTATTTTTATTTTCTATGTCCCTTCTTGTTCCACATCACCTAGCCCCTTCATAGGGAAAATTGAGGCAATCATGATAATTGAGGACAGTGAAGAAATCTCTTTGGATCTTCATAATATCCCTCCTAACTACTGCAAAGAAGGAAAACCGGGTAATTGCTTTTCTAGTGTTTTATATTGTTTACTCTCTATATATATGTTCCGAGCATATATTGATACTGAAGTTGCATTGTTTGATGCAGAATCCTTTGAATCTTGCTTATGTTCTGGGAGAGACACTTTTTAGAATTTGCAATGTTAAACTGCAGCAATATCTCCCTGGAGTTGTGAAATCCTTGGGTATTCACATAAATGGTTATGCTCAAATAGTGCGATCAACATGTTGGGAGGCAATCCAGAGGGAAAATTTGGTGAGTTTCTCCAATATCCTAATCTCATGCGAAATGATTGTATTTATATTTGGCGCTTTAATTCTTAAAATATGATTCCATGAGCGTGTGCAGCTTCTGTGCAACCCATGCAACTCTGTTTTTTTACTCTTCTCTTGTGGCAGGATAACAAGGAGCTTGCACCAAATTCTTCTTATCCTAGAGATGTTGGCTCATCTGAAAATGCACTACCAAAGTTGCTGGTGGGTGGCCAAGCCAACCAGAATGACAATCAGACTCCAACTAGAAAAAGAGTGTGGAAGCCAAATTCTTTGATGAAGCCAGAGGAAGGGTATGATCTTACTTGGATCAGTGTTGAACAAAAATCCGATAAAACTCCCTGCCAAGGGAAAGCGAGCAAGAAAAGAACAGGTCGTCATCCAAAACATTCAGTTTATAAAGGATCGCATTTCTTTTCAGGTACAGGTGAGGCTGAGATCTTAAAGCCTACAGCGTCTCAAAGCCTCAACTCTATTGAAGACTCCAACACTAGAGAAAGTCGTGCAGAAGACTTTAGCAGGTGTTGATAGGTAAGCTACATGTTAATCATGTTGTCATGTTGTGTTTAGATATCTATGTCAGAGTAATTTTCAGTTTCTCCACAACTGATATGGAATAATTTTCATTTACACAACTAATAGAAAAAAGATGGTCAATAAGAAGTGTCCATCAATCAATGATATTTCTATCTCTTGCTGTCCATAGTATATATTAAGAATTATAATATAATACAAAAGGGTATTTTCGGTATTATAGTATAAAAGCTATTCCCAAATACTTGGGAATAGTTAATACTAGGGGGTTCCCTAGGAATGGCAATTCCCCCTGCAAAGGGAATAGCTCATTCCCGGGAATGCTATTCCTAGGAATAGAATAACGAACCAAACAGTGGAATAGGTCTATTGGCTCATCTGAGAATACACTACCAAAGTTGCTGGTCAGTGATAACTTGATACGCACCCAAAAGAATGGATAGTGTATTCACGCAGGAAAAGGAAGGATGGAAATTAGGCAAATCAGAATAAACAAGGAAAGCTTAAATCATGGGATTTGACAAAATAAATCAGGGGGCAATCATCTCAACAATCATCTCCTTTCTATAATTATTGATTTCCTGCACTATATATTAGAATGTCTAGATGAGGGTAAAGGCATCGAATCTGTTACCATTAGTCTTTTAGCTCTAAGTAGCTGGACAAGAGCCTAATACTCTTGTTGGGGAAGTCTTGTGATTTCCTATTTCTCCCTTTCAATCAACAAAACACCCCTCCTTGTTCTTTTCTCTAACAAATTGGTCCGACCTGCCGCTGAATGACGACCACAAGGATAGAGAATCGAATGGAGACGTTAGAGAAGAACCAGGAGACATTACAAACGAACCAAGAGGTGATCCGTGCTGAATTAGCCACTTTGAACGATAAAATGGCTAGGATTTCTGACCTCCTCGCTTTCTCCCTCCAAAGCAAAGGGCACGGCGATGCCAGTGCATCATCAATAGCAGTCCCAACAGACGATTCAACTCCCCCATCCGTTTCAAGAGTGGATTCCAATCCGCCATCAGAACACCGGTCTCAACCAGCAACACTATCCTTCCTACAGGTAAACTAGAACTTCCTACCTTTGATGGTGTAGACCCGATTGGATGGTTGGCCAGAGTTGAGCAATATTTTTCCATACACCACACCCGGGAGGATCTGAAGGTTCCGATAGCCTTTATCAGTATGCAAGGACCAGCGCTACATTGGCTCCGGTGGCTACAACAGCAAAATCCTACTCTAACATGGTCCCAGTTTACTCATGACCTGTTAGAAGAGTTTGGTGAAGACCTACCTGGTCCGCTGTTCGAGCAGCTTGCGGCTCTTCGTCAGATGGGCACGGTTGATGAGTATATCGCTAGGTTTCGTACTCGAATTGCTCAAACCACAGGACTTGCGACTCACATTCAACTGGGACTTTTTCTCAATGGATTGAAGCCGGCGATTCGGGTGCGACTGCGACCGAATGACGTGACAGACCTACGAACTGCGATGCGGGTGGCTCGCGCAGTGGAACGCAAGATTGACTTTGTTTCTACTGGTCGATTCCCTGGCCGCGGTGTGAACGAGGAAGAACGATCGCTTCTGAAGGGTTCTGCAAATACTTGGTGCAAAGGTTATGGGCAAAACTACCAGGCAAATTCTTATTTAAAAACTTCACAGCCCAAGCCCACGTCGGCCCACTCCTAATACTTTACTAATACCCAGATATCTCCTTCTGAGTTACAACCTTCCATCCATAAAACACAAACTTCTGGTTCCATACGTAGCTCCGGCTCAACAGCATCATCGGCTCCGGCACGACGCTACTCAAACAAAGACTATTTGGACATGCGAGCGAAAGGGCTTTGTTTCCGCTGTCAACAACCCTATAGCCCATTACATGTCTGCCCAAATAAGTCCCTCAAGATGTTAATCGTCGGTGAAGATGAAGACTGTGGAGGTGAAATTAATGATAGTGATGGCGATCAATTCTTGGATGGAGACCCGCCAACGGAAGTTGCACATTTGTCTTTGTTAGACCTTCCATTAACTGCCATGGGAGGAATTGATGGTCCCAAAACAATGAAATTTCGAGGCCAAATTGCAGGTCTTGATATTCTAATCATGGTGGACAGTGGAGCAAGTCATAATTTCATCTCTCGCCAGTTGACCGCCGTTCTGCAGCACCCGCTGGAACCAACCACTACCTTTGGAGTCCGACTGGGGGATGGTCGTCGGGCTGAATCAGACGGTAAATACTCCCAACTACATGTTGATTTGGGCCCCATTGCAATGCCGATCGATTGTTTTGCGTTTCCCTTGGGTGGAGTAGACTTGATTCTGGGCATAGCTTGGCTAGAGACATTGGGGGATGTTAAGGCAAATTGGGCTAAGTTGACAATGGAGTTTACCATTGGCGATATACCGGTTCAATTGGTTGGCGACCCATCTCTGGCTCGACTCCCTATTTCCCTCAGCTCATTGGATAAAATTGAAGACACTGCATATTGCTGGTTGTTGTGGGAGCTCTCTCTGTCACCAAATATTCAGGCTGCCACTGAAATTTCTGCAGTCCAAAAATCTCAATTGACAGAACGACTACAGCAGCACCAACATATTTTCGGGGAACCCAAAGGCTTACCGCCATTCCGAGCGAATGACCACCAGATTACCTTGCAAACAGGTTCTTCTCCCGTAAGTGTTAAACCTTACCGTTATGGCCATAATCAGAAAAATGAAATTGAAAGATTGGTGGGTGAAATGCTCACTGCGGGGATCATCCAGCCCAGCTCATCCCCGTTTTCAAGCCCTGTTTTATTAGTCAAAAAAAAAGATGGGAGTTGGCGATTCTGTGTTGACTATCGCAAACTCAACAAAGTCACTGTGCCAGATAAATACCCCATCCCAGTTATACAGGAGATGTTGGATGAGTTGTATGGTGCGCGATATTTTTCCAAAATTGATCTTCGCTCCGGGTATCATCAGATTCGGGTGGCTTCCAGTGATGTGGCTAAAACAGCGTTTCGTACACACTCCGGGCACTACGAGTTCCTGGTCATGCCATTTGGCCTAACTAATGCACCAGCCACCTTTCAGGCGATTATGAATGACTTCTTCCGGGCATATCTCCGAAAATTCGTACTGGTTTTCTTTGATGATATCCTTGTGTATAGTTTGACTTGGGAGGACCATCTGCAACACTTAGAAGTGGTCTTGGGGACTCTGCGAGTTCACCAATTGAAAGCTAATGGAAAAAAAATGTCAATTCGGCCAAACTGCTGTTGAATACTTAGGCCATGTTGTTTCTCAATTTGGGGTAGCAATGGATCCATCTAAAGTCTCCAGTATTATCCGTTGGCCTGTTCCAAAATCTATCAAGGCTGTTCGGGGTTTCTTAGGCCTCACAGGATATTACCGCAGATTCATTAAAGACTATGGGAAGATAGCACAACCTCTTACGACCCTTGTAAAAAAGGAAACAGGGGACAAATTTGCTTGGTCCGATGGCGCGAATAATGCTTTTGAGGCACTCAAGACAGCGGTGACAAATTCTCCAGTGTTGGTCACACCAGATTTTTCCAGACCATTCATCATCGAATGTGATGCTTCGGGAGTCGGGATTGGCGCAGTATTACACCAAGGACAACGACCTATAGCTTATTTTAGCAAGGGGCTCTCAGGTCAGACATTGGCTAAATCTACTTATGAAAAAGAACTAATGGCCCTAGTTCTGGCAATTCAACACTGGAGACCGTATCTCGTAGGGCGTCGATTTACAGTGCGGACAGATCATCGTAGCCTCCGCCACTTGTTACAACAACGCATCACCACACCATCTCAACAAAATTGGGTGGCCAAGCTCATGGGGTATGACTTCGAAGTAGAGTACAAGTCCGGGAGGGTAAATAATGTAGCTGATGCCTTGTCTCGGCAAAATGAAGAATTTTCACTATCAGCTATCTCACTGCCCATTTGGATCGATTGGACAGAATTGGCTACCGCCATCTCTATTGACCCAGAACTGAGCTCTATTGTTCAAGCACTACGTCATGACCCAGGCAGCCGACCTCCTTTTCAACTGCTTCAAGGGTGCTTATATTATAAAGGACGCATTGTTCTACCAGCAACGTCCTCTTGGATCCCTCGGCTATTGGAGGAATTTCATTCTACACCAGTAGGAGGACATTCCGGGGCTTATCGCACTTATCGTAGGCTTGCTGCCAGTATTTACTGGAAAGGAATGATGAAGCACACTCAACAATTTGTAGCAGAATGCCTAGTGTGTCAAAAGAATAAATATGACACATTGGCGCCAGCTGGTCTACTCCAACCTCTTCCTATACCAACGGCTGTTTGGGAAGACATCGCAATGGATTTTATTACTGGCCTTCCACGTTCTTACGTGTTCGATTGTATATGGGTGGTCATAGACCGTTTCACCAAATATGCCCATTTTATAGGGCTGAAACACCCCTTCACTACCAAGTCTCTTGCTGGAATTTTTGCAAAGGAGATAGTTCGCTTACATGGAGTACCAAGGTCAATAGTAAGTGATCGTGACTCAATTTTTCTGAGTATTTTTTGGACAAAATTTTTTGACAAATGGGGCACCAAGTTGCATATGAGCACTGCCTACCACCCTCAAACGGACGGGCAGTCCGAAGTCCTGAATCGGTGCCTGGAGCAGTACTTGCGGTGTATGACTTCTGAACAACCGAAGCAATGGGGACGTTTCCTCCATTGGGCTGAATACTGGTACAACACTTCATTTCAAAGTGCTGCTGGAATTACCCCATTTCAGGTTGTCTATGGACGTGTCCCGCCTACTTTGAAGCAGTATTTACCGGGAGAATTCAAAGTTGAGGCAGTTGCCGAAGAACACAATGATAGGAATGAAATGTTGCGGCAGCTGCGCTACCATTTAGAGAACGCTCAGAATAAGATGGCCAAAGCTGCAAATACCAAACGCCGTGAGCTCCAATTTTCTGAAGGGGACAAAGTTTTGTTGAAGCTTCGACCGCATCGTCAATCTACAATCCACCATCGCATTAACCAAAAGTTGGCTCCCAGGTTCTACGGACCATTTACAATTCTCCAAAAATATAGTGCAGTTTCCTACAAGTTAGCTCTGCCTGACACTGCAAAAGTTCACCCAATTTTTCATGTGTCACAACTCCGTAGGGTTACAGGAAATCATACTGCAGTCACTGATCTCCCTAAAGACATGGCAGTTACCGAACCAGGTTTTGACCCTCAAGACATCTTGAATGCTCGCAAACAGAATGGGGTGCATCAAGTCTTGGTGAAATGGGAAGGCCGCCCTGAAGAAGAAGCTACTTGGATAGATGTGTCTGACTTCAAGGGTCAGTTTCCCCACTCCAACCTTGGGGACAAGGTTGTTTCTTTGGAGGGTGGCAAAAGGAAGGATGGAAATTAGGCAAATCAGAATAAACAAGGAAAGCTTAAATCATGGGATTTGACAAAATAAATCAGGGGGCAATCATCTCAACAATCATCTCCTTTCTATAATTATTGATTTCCTGCACTATATATTAGAATGTCTAGATGAGGGTAAAGGCATCGAATCTGTTACCATTAGTCTTTTAGCTCTAAGTAGCTGGACAAGAGCCTAATACTCTTGTTGGGGAAGTCTTGTGATTTCCTATTTCTCCCTTTCAATCAACAAAACACCCCTCCTTGTTCTTTTCTCTAACATAACTCAAAAGAGCTTTTATCAAGCAGTGACTGTCCTAAAGGAGTTAGGACATCCTCAGGTTTGGCCAAGATGTCTGGCCAAATCTTTTGTAATGGCTGGAGTGAGCAGTGCTGATTAAGGTTTGATGCTAAATGTGCAGTACCTCTTCTGCATGCCTTCCATATTTCATGTAACCCCTATTTGGCAACACCATCTTTTTCAACTTTATTAACTAGTCTGGGGTGTCAACTTTATTGCTATTTCTCTCTCTTTCTTTATAATACTTCTCAAGAAAAGTCTCAAACTTTGCCTTGCTCTCCATTAGAAATTTGTTGATCATCATTTTCTTCATTTTTGTGTTCGAGGAAAGACTGCAGAAATGGCTGCTGATGGGTGCCCCTTCTCCTAACTGTTTTGCTGAGCAAGAGTTAATCAAACAAGTTGTTGATGCTGGGAATGAGCTTCTTGAGAACCTCCCGGCTTCAAAAGAGGAGCTTTTGGAAAAACTTCAAGTGAGGCAACCTTTCTCCAGTGCCCTTTTCCTTTTTCTCGTTTATCATGAATTCAAATTGCTAGAGCTAGAGCTACAATGTCAAAATCTCGTGTGAAATATTTGTATTTATATTTGGCGGTTTAATTCTTAAAATGTGTTTCCTTACTGTGTGCAGCTTCTGTGCAACCCATGCAACTCTTTTTTTTTTTTATACTCTTTTCTTGTGGTAGGATAACAAGGAGCTTGCACCAAATTTTTCTTTCCCTAAATATATTGGATCATCTGCACTACCAAAGTTGCAGGTCGGCAATAACTTGAAAGTTAAGCAGTGACTGTCCTAAAGAAGTTATTCCATCCTCAGATTTGGCCAAGATGTCTGGCCAAATCTTTTGTAATGGCTGGAGTAAGCAATGCTGATTAAGGTTTGATGCTAAATGTGATGTACCTCTTTTGCATGCCTTCCATTTTTCATGTAACCCCTATTTTGCAACACAATCTTTTTCTTTATTAACTAGTCCGGGGTGTCACCTCTATTGCTATTTCTCTCTCTTTCTTAATAACACTTCTCAAGAAAAGTCTCAAACTTTGCCTTGCTCTCACTAGAAAATTGCTGATTATCGTTCTCTTGATTTTTGTGTTTGTGGAAAGACTGCAGAAATGGCTGCTGATAGGTGCTGCTTCTCCTGCCCATTTTGCTGAGCAAGAGTTAATCAGACAACTTGTCGATTCTGGGAATGAGCTTCTTGAGAACCTCCCGACTTCAAAAGAGGAGCTTTTGGAAAAACTTCAAGTGAGGCAAGCTTTCTTCAGTGCCCTTTTCCCTGTTCTCATTTATCACGAATTCAAAATTCTTGCTTTTATGTGTATTGTATGTGTAAGTTGTGCTTGCTGTGTCTTGAATATGGAACTTGATATCAAAACCTGTATATTTAATTTCGTGGTTACTTGGTCCTTATGGTATGGTGATATCAAAATTTTGGTGTTGGATAATTTCTTGCATTCATAGTTTGGAGGATTTTATGTTGCATTTTTATACGTAAATGGGGGTGTTATCTGTGTACATAAACGCAGCCCAAATAGATCAATGTGTCTATGGTGTTGCTTGAATATAACATTGAATCTGTTATCTGCTTAGGGGTCTTTAATTGAACGGGGGATGAAAAAGTTGTGTGTTTCTGGTTTTGTTTTGATTGTATGTTGTGCCTGTTGTGTCTTGAATTTCGCACATGGTTGTTTTTTCAATGGGGTATTATAGTGGGGCGTTATCAATTAACTTGGCGGGAGGCAATCCAAAGGGAAAATTTGATGAGTTTCTCCAATATCGAAATCTCACGTGAAATAATTGTATTTATATTTGGCGGTTTAATTCTTAAAATATAAGCATGTGCAGCTTATGTGCAACCCATTTTTTTTTCTTCTTGTTTACTCTTCTCTTATGGCAGGATAACAAGGAGCTTGCACCCTTCTTGTCCTAGAGATGTTGGCCATCTGAGAATGCACTACCAAAGTTGCTGGTCGGTGACCGAGCCAGCCAGAATGACAATCAGACCCCAACTAGGAGAAGAGTGCGGAAGCCAAATTCATTGATGAAGCCAGAGGAAGGGTATGATCTTACTTGGATCAGTGTTGAACGAAAATCCGATAAAACTCCCTGCCAAGGGAAAGCAAGCAAGAAAAGAACTGGTCATCCTCCAAAACATTCTGTTTCCATGGGATCAGATTTCTCATCAGGTATGTGTGAGGCTGAGATCTCAAAGCCTACAGTGTCTCAGTGTCTCAAAGACATTTGTTTTGCAGCTGATTATATTCCTCTTGTTGACAGACACATTTCTTTTTCTTTTTTTTTTTTTTTAATAATGCTCTTACAATTTGCAATTACGTTTTCTTAGCTCTTTAAACACTTTCTGGTTTTTCTCACATGTTGATTTGTTTTTCCTAGGTTCTATGAAGGTAGTATCACTTCTTAAGACAATTCTGAAAATAAGCACAAGGTAAGAAGATTAGATTGTACATCTAAATATGTAATTTCATTATCATTTATAACTTGTTACCAATTTTATCAAAACCTTGTTACCATTTATAAGCACTTTTACATTTGTCTCACCTGTTGCTATGATTTCTTACATTGTTCATATCATTTTTAGTGTTGGATGTTGCAACATTGATTGTTACTTTAATTTATACTGTTGTATTGATTCATTTGCTATTCTTTTCCTTTTGGAGTTCAATTATGATGATGAACGTGTAGAAGACATGGATCTTTCAGTAGAACGCTCGAAACCCATCAGAGATGATGATGATGTGAGCACTTGGCTTAATTTTATTTATTTGTTTTTGAAATCTCTTTCCCCTTCGTCTACTTGAATGTTTATGCTAGTGTTCTATAACACCGATTTAATACATGATATTTTTCAGGAACAAAAGACTTTGGCAGTTGTTGATGGGTAAGCTACATGTTAATCACGTCGTGCATGTTTATATATGACATCTGATTTTCTTCTCAGTTCTTCATATGCACTTGATGCTATTTTTTAAATGAAAATGTGTAACTTGTTGGTGTGCAAAGTTATATCCCCTAATAAATAGGTATCACTATCCAAGAAGAAAGTCCGGTTTTAGGGTGTACAGATCTGCGCTTAAATACTGAAGAGAGTAAGTATTTATTAGTTAGTTTGTGTTGATGGATGATGTTAATAAGCAGTGATGTAGGAGTTGTGAGGAGTAAAAGATATTAATTGGGTGAATTTCCCTTTGTTTCTGTAAGGTGTGCAAACCAGGGGGAGAAGTTGCAGCTAGCAGAGACAAGCCAAGGAGGATGATTTTTATGCTGTTGGTTGGCAGTGTTCTGTTAGCTTGGGTATATGTTATTTTTATAAATGTATATAGGCACAAACATGGAAGAAATAATGAATTTTTAGATGATGGTGCTGCTTCTCCTGCCCGTTTTACTGAGCAACATTTAATCAAACAACTTAGCTTGTTGATGCCGGGAATGAGCTTCAAAAATGCATTTGGAAATATACTTCAAGTGAGGCAACCTTTCTCCGGCCGTTTGGTTGTGTGCATCTACTGTGCGCTCAAAGTGCAACTTTGCATTATTATTGATATATTCTTGTCTCATTTTATCTGTCCTACTTACTATTTATTTGTTAAACAACTCTTTCTTTTTTTTTCTTTATTACTTTTTTACTTGTTTTTAAATTTAATTTTTTGTGTTTAATAGTACTTTTTGTGTAGTTTCTTAAGAGTTTATTACCGTAATGGTCCTTCAACTATTGCGAAATTACCAATTTGGTCCTCGACAATTTTTCGTGCCCAATTAAGTCCCTCGACTTTGAAAAATTTAACCAATTTGATCCTCCGTTTATTTTGCCGTTAAAATCAGGGACCAAAATGGTAATTTTGCTACAGTCAAGGGACCAAATTGGTATTTTGCTATAGTCAAGGGACCATTTTAGTGAAAAATTATTTACCAATTTGGTCCCTTGACTATAGCAAAATTACCTATTTGGTCCTAATTTTAACGGCAAACTAAACGGAGGACCAAATTGGTTAAAATTTTCAAAGTCGAGGGATTTAATTGGGCACGAAAAATTGTCGAGGACCAAATTGGTAATTTCGCAATAGTCGAGGGACCATTTCGGTAATAAACTCGTTTCTAAATATATAAATTTTGTATATTAATGCTAAATTTAATATTATGAAAAATTGAATTAAAAATAACTTCAGTCAAACCTCGTTAACCGAACTAACACATAAAATGGAACGGAAGGAGTATTATATTATGTATTCCTAAGAATGAGAGACTAATTAATAATACGGAGTATTATGTAAAATTTCATTTCACAAAATAAAAAATATTTACAAAATAAACTAATTTTGTTAAATATAACTTTATGTCTAACTTAATTATTTTTAAGAATGATATATTTTTTAGGGCATAGCACGTCAATATTACATAAAAAGATGGGAAAATGGCATCTTTAGTCTCTGAGTTATAGCGGTAGTGTAGACTCAGTCCCTGAGTTATGGCCGTAATAAAATTTTTTTTACTATTCTTTATTTGTGCTAAGTCTTAAGTGTGTTATACAAGAGCCAGGTTCTTAAAAAGTCATTTGAAAGTTGTTTAAATGCTTTTAAAATTGAAGAATATTAAAAATAATTAGGCTAAGAAGTGAAAAATAATGTTGTAAAAGTGGTTTTGATATAAGAAGAATAATAAAATGTGAATTTCCTATTTTACCCCTCAAATTTTGAATATTTTTTAATTTTTTCGTCAAATTTAATTGCCAGGGACTAAACTCGCCACTTCGCGAATAACTGAGGGACTAAACTCGGATACGGTCATAACTCAGGGACTGAGTCTACACTACCCCTATAACTCAGGGACTAAAGATGCCATTTTCCCTAAAAAGATACTATTAAATGTATTTAAACTTTTAGATTTAAATTTATATAATTTCATTAGATCAATTTGATATAAAATCGGTCAATTCGTAATGATCAAATATAAAGAGTTATTATCAATTGACGAAAGATTTTATAATACGTAATAGTAAAATTTTAATTATTATAATAAAAATAATTTATAGATCGCTATTTTTGTTATTCAACATTGTAGAATTTCTTATTGATTTACTTAACCGATGAAGAAAAAAACTAGGGAAAAAAAACTAGAACTATTGAAATGTCCCTATTATTTATATTTGTGGAAAAAAATATACTATATGCAGATGTATTATAGAAAAATCTATACATAATAAATTTTCTTATTTACAAAAAGGATCATGTTAGAGATTATAATTACCGTTATGCGCAAATTATATCGTGGACCGTGGTCCACAATGCATTGTGGACCGTGGTGCATTGTTCAAAACGACGTCGTTTGATTAATGAAAACGAATGGATGAATTCGCGTCACTCACTTTCTTTTCATATATACTGCAGTTACATTTCAACACAACTTCAGTTACATTTCAACACAACTGCAGTTACATTTTGATATAACTACAGTTTCATTCGATAATATAAAAACACAAAAGTGAAACTGTTATTCAGTATCTGTTCATATACACTGCAGTTACATTTCAACACAACTACAGTTACATTTTGATATAACTACAGTTTCATTCGATAATATCAAACACAAATGTGAAACTGTTATTCAGTATCTTTTCATATACACTGCAGTTACATTTCAACACAACTACAGTTACATTTTGATATAACTACAGTTTCATTCGATAATATCAAAACAAATGTAAGGCAGTATCTTTTGGAATGAACTGTAGTGTCAATTACGGGGCTCCATCTCCCACTTACTAAAACGACGTCGTTTTGGGACCGCGGTCCACAATGCATTGTGGACCGCGGTCCACGATATAAGAACCAACCGTTATGCATTGAAAAATATTATGTAGATTGTGGACTCTCATTTTTACTTTTACTCTCAAATTTTTTATGTCAACACTATTTTTGGGAACCCACAAGATAAAAATAATATATCTTTGTTTAACACATAAGGGGGTAAATGTGAGGGGGCAAATTATGTTATGGTCCCGGGTCCACCTTGCAAGGTAGATCCGTGTCTATATTCACAAATTTAGAACTCTATGTTCACAATTTTAGAATTCTATGTTCACAATTTTAGAAATTTATATTCACAATTTTATATCTCAATATACAAAATTACATTACTCAATATTCACAACTTTTGAACTCTATACTTACAATTTTGTTATATAGATTCAAAAATTGTGTTATACTGTTGAACATAGAGTTATGAAATTGTGAATATAGAGCAACGTTGCAAAAATTGCTAGGCGCCTAGGCGGACGCCTAGGTTTTTTTTTTTTTTTTTTTTAATTTTAAAAAAAAAATTAAAAAAAATATTTTAAGTGTTAATAATTATAAAGTGTTTAACATTGTAACTCTTACACTTTAATAGTTAAATATTTAATACTTATTAAGTTATTAGTTACTACGTATTATTTATTAATTATTAGTGCATTACTTATTAGTTTAATTTAGTTATTACTTATTATTTTATTAAGTTATTACTTATTAATTATTACATATTATTAGACTATTAGAGTATTAGTTAATACATTATAACATTAATAGTTTAAATATTTCAGATTTATAATTTTTTTGAATTAAAAAAAAAAAAAAAAAAAAAAAACTCGCCGGCCGGCCTAGGCGGCCCAGGCGCCCGGCCAGGCGGGCTAGGCAACCTAGGCGCCGCCTAGTCGGTCGGCTAGGCGCCCGGCCGCGGAGGAGGCCAATTTCGGCCTTCCTTGACGCGGCCGGGCGCCGCCTAGCATCTAGGCGCGATTTTTGCAACATTGATATAGAGTTATAAAATTGTAAACATAGAATTATGAAATTGTGAACGTAGAGCTATGAAATTGTGAACATGAAATTATGAAATTGTAAACATGGTGTTATAAAACTGTGAACATGAAGTTATGAAATTGTGAACATGGAATTATGAAATTATGAACATAGAATTATGAAATTGTGAACATAGACCCTGGTCCACCTTACCATGGCATAACAACTGACTTGAGGGAGTATAATTTGGGGTATACCTAGTATAACTCTTATGTATTAGTTAGTTAATGACATGTCTATCTTTTTTTGGTTTTTAAATATTAGATACATAAATTTCTTATTAGCTCAATATAGAGTTAGTGAATTCACCAATAATTTATAAAAATAAATAAATTCTTTAGTTTGAGAAGATTAATAAAAATCAGGGAATTGAAAATGGTCAAATACACTCCCAAACCTTATGAGAGAAGTAAATTAGCCTCCTGAACTTTTAAAAGTTGCAATTAAGCATATTAACATGTCAATTTAGTGCATATAAAATACTAACCAGTAATAACATATCGTTAGAGTTCCGACAATTTCGGGGGAAAAAACCAACTACCAACGAACAATTATCGGTCGCCTTCGATGCCAGAGAAGGCGACTAGTTGGTCACCTTCTCCCTGCGCGGAAGGTGACCAACTAGCTAGTCGTCTTCCCAACGGAAAAAGAGATCATTGGTCGCCTTCTCCGGCGTAGAAGGTGACCAGTGGTCACCTTTTTTGTTGGAGAAGGCGACATGTTGGTTGTCTTCTTTAAAGAAGGTGATCAGCGGTTGTTCATTGGTTGTTGGTTGATGATTTCTCCTTAGAGGTTGTCGAAATCCTAGTAATATGTTATTACAGGTTAGTATCCTATTTTTTAGTTTTGATGCACTAAATTAACATGTTGATTTGCTTAATTGTAACTTTGAATTTTACTACATTTATTCTTAAATTTTATTCCTTCACTTTTACTCTCTGATGGGACAATCTCAAGAAAATATCAACATAAAAAATTTGACGGTGAGTTTAGAATTTGAGAGTAGATTTGATAGTCTACATAATAATTTTCTTTTGATTATGGTTTAAGAAGGTGGTTATGTGTAATTTAAATTATTTTACAATGAAATTCAACACCGATCAAAACTACCCCCACCCCCTCCTGAATTGCAATTCAGCAAAGGGTCACACTTGTGTGAGACCGTCTCACGGGTCTCAATCCGTGAGACGGGTCGGGTCACATAATTTGGGTCATATTTAACTTATGGATTAATTCTGTTTGGGTTATTCTTTTTAACAATTAGATATGGGCTTTTTTAGCCCAAATTTATTAATTTAGTTTATCAAATTTTCGCTCCATTTTTTCGCGTTTACTGTGTTCTTCACGTCGTGTCCGAGTAGTAGAGACGGGAGTTCCTCTACCCTTTTTCATCAGATTTTCAAATTTTCTCATCACAAAGGTGGATTTTCTTCACAATCTCAGGTGAGTTTTTGTTTTTGATAGTTTTAGTGTGTAAAATTTGCTAGGGTTTTGCTATTACACTCCATATACTCTCCATTTATTCCGTTTAATTTCTTCCTTTTCTAGCTGTTGTCGCCATTCCGTTAACTTTCTCGAAGTTTTGCGTTTGCAGTAAGTCCGATTGCGTTTGCATATAAATTTCGCCGTCGGTAACTGCTATTATTATACCTTTGCGACCGCAGCTATACTCTCCATTTATTCCGTTAAAATTCTTGCCTCAGGTAACTGCTTGTACGCTTCTTCTATTTAATTTCTCACATGATGTTCTCCATTATAATAAGGACTTTTGTGTTTGCATGCAGTAAGTTGGATTTCCTCGGCCATAGATATTTTGCCGCCGGCAACTCTGCTTGTTAATCTCTGCTTCTTCGGTTTAATTTCTCGCGGTTCGTCATAGGTAACTTCCTATTACTCTCTGCTTCTTCCTTTAAATGTTGAGTATTCATTGTTGTTATGAAGTAGTATATTTGTGCTTTTAAGTATTGTGTTTGATTATTAAAGTAGTATATTCGCATCATAAAGTATTAGATTTAATGCTTTAAGTGTTGGTTATTCATTTGTGCAATTAAAAAGTGTATTTGTTCTTTAATGTGTTGTGTTTGATGGTTAAAGTCATGATCATTCACTTGTGATATAAAGTACTAGTTTTAGGCTATTAAGTATTAGATTTAATGGTTAAAGTGTTGATTGTTCATTTGTGCAATTAAGTAGTATATTTGCTTTATAAAGTGTTGTGTTTGATGGTTAAAGTCATGATCATTCATTTGTGATATAAAGTAGTCTATTTGCATCATAAAGTATTAGATTTTATGCTTTAAGTGTTGGTTATTCATTTGTGCAATTAAAAAGGAAGGAGGAGGAGAGGGAGTATGGGGTGGGGACGTGGGGACGTGTGGTGACTGATAATTTCCTTCTATTTTTGAATTTCTACTGTGACAAAACATAAAACTTCTACACTGAAGTTATTGTGATTCTTGAGCCTTTTGAGAATCAAGATAATATCAGTTTTGCCAAGCACAATGAGAATGATAATACTCAATTCAATCTGTTCAACCAATTACAGAGTCCTATACAAAGGTAAACCGGGGAACACCATGCGACCGCCACGTCCTTTGCCGCGACCATTACCGCGGCTATTCCGTCCGCCACGGCCTGAAGAGGACTGGCGTCCGCCTTGGCCGCGACCATTACCGCGGCTGTGACCTGCATAAAACGCCGATGGAGCATTCTGCGGCGGTGTGGAGTCAGCAACGGCGAAGTCATCGGAATGGATAAACTCCTGCGCCCGGAGATGATCCGCCAGTTGAGCAAGCGTGACCGGCGTGCCTGGGGTGGTCAGCGAGCTCGCCATTGCTCTGAACTCCGGCCGCAGACCCTTAAGAACGTACAGGATCTGCGCATCAGCCGAGAGTGGATGTCCAGCGAGAGAGAGCGCTTCGACGAGCACCTGTGCGTGACCTAAATATTCTGCCGACAGGAGATTGCCTTGCCTCAAGGCCTGAAACTGCCCCAGCAAACTAAGGCAACGAGACCGCGAGGTAGAGGCGAAGGCGGTGGTGATCGACTCCCAGACAGCCTGCGACGTCTCCTTACCGACGGCAAGGTACATAACTTCGGTGGTGAGAGACGATACAATCAGCGAGAGGATGGCCTGATCTTGCTGAATCCACGGAAGGTAAGCCAGATTCGGAATGAAGGCCGGCGGAGTCGCTGGGGTGGGTGAGTCGACGGCGATGGTCTGCGGAGGGCACGGCAATGTACCATCGACGTAACCGACGAGGTTCTGACTGCGGAGGAAAGGCATAATTTGGGTTCGCCAGTAAAGGTAGTTCCGGGAGTCTAGTTTAATTGAGAGGAAGTGGTGGCTGGCGGTTAAGACTGTCGACGGCGGTGAAGGAGCGGCAACAGCGGGGGTAAAGGCGCCGGCGTTTTGGTTGCTCATGGTCGTTGCGTAAAAGAGAATTTTAGAACGGAGAGGATGAGAGGGAAGGAAGGGTTTCGAACCTGTCGTCTGATACCAAATGAGAATGATAATACTCAATTCAATCTGTTCAACCAATTATAGAGTCCTATACAAAGGTAAACTAGAAACTCTCCTAAACCTCTGGAGTTAAGTATTGACTAACTAACAGTTATTCAACTCAAATAATACAATATAAAATAGCTGACCATAACATAAGATGTAACATTATTAATAAGCACAAGCAAAATAAACTAAAGCTATGCAGGGACTTAGTAATAGAACAGATAAATTGCACCCCAGTTTTGAGGGGTTGCCACTTGCCATCATTTTCAAAAATAGGTCAAACCCAAACATTGAAGCACTAAACCAATCTAAATAAGTAGTAAAATAACATATTAGATTTAAGGTGTTGACTATTCATTTGTTAAAGTGTTGACAATTCATTTGTGCAATTAAAAAGTGTATTTGTTCTTTAATGTGTTGTGTTTGATGGTTAAAGTCATGATAATTCACTTGTGATATAAAGTACTAGTTTTAGGCTATTAAGTATTAGATTTAATGGTTAAAGTGGTGATTGTTCATTTGTGCAATTAAGTAGTATATTTGCTTTATAAAGTGTTATGTTTGATGGTTAAAGTCACAATCATTCATTTGTGATATAAAGTAGTCTATTTGCATCATAAAGTATTAGATTTTATGCATTAAGTGTTAGTTTTTTTTTTTAATACTACTAACTCTATTACAATGCAGTATATGTTCATAACTACTTTCTCAACCTATTGAAGCACACAAGTCAGTATTGCCTCCACTGAGGCTCGAACCCACCACCTCCCGTATAAAGGGAAGGGTTTGATGCCACTGGACCATAAGGTCCTTGGCCTTAAGTGTTGGTTATTCATTTGTGCAATTAAAAAAGTATATTTGTTCTTTAATGTGTTGTGTTTGATGGTTAAAGTGTTTAATATTCATTTGTGATATAAAGTAATAGTTTTAGGCTATAAAGTATTAGGTTTAATAGTTAAAGTGTTGATTGTTCATTTGTGTTTTAAAGTACTAGTTTTAGGCTATAAAGTATTAGGTTTAATGGTTAAAGTGTTGAGTATTTATTTGTGTTTTAAAGTACTAGTTTTAGGCTATAAATTATTAGGTTTAATGGTTAAAGTGTTTAGTATTTATTTGTGTTCTAAAGTACTAATTTTATGCTATAAAGTGTTGAGTTTTATGTTAAAGTGTTGAGCATTCTCTTCTGTGTAATTAGCTCATTCCATTTTTAAAAAACCAATTTGCCTAGTCATTTGGTTTGTCTCATTTTGCTTAACCCTCATTTTTAGTACATTTATTAGGGATAGGGACTGAACACGAGATCTTTTATATTGCGTATATTTTGGTGTATGCCATTTGATCATAGTATTAGGTTTTGCTATGATTTGTTCATTGATCACATTGATACAATCACCCCCTCCTATGTACAATCACTTATGTACAATATTCAACTTTCAAATTGCTACCAGTATTGTCTTTCATCCACACATTTATCATGCTTTCTAATTCAATTATCTTTTGGGATAGTTTCAAATTTACACATCCCTGAAATGTTTGAAGCAGGTCCATTTTGACCTGAATATGCATCCAATCCTGTAAAGAAAAACTATTGCATTTTACTCGTTTATATGTCACTTGTGGATACAGATAAAGATTATGAGTTCTGAACCATATACCTTAAGTAACCATGCAATGCAGTCCATTTTACACTAGTACAGAATTGACCAAAAATATAGGACCAGCTGTGTCCGGAGTTTTAACTTCAGACGCGCAAAGTGACGCGGCTGACATTTTTGTAATTAAAGTGACCAGCTGGTCCGAGGATAAACACCAGCTGCGTCTGAAGTTCCAACTTCGGACGCAGCTGCTTTATTTTATCTTTTTTTTTAAACCTAATCAGATCTAGATCTGAGGAACACCAAAACACAGCCGCACGTTGCCTCCGTCAAAAATTATGTTTTGTTTTTTAACCACTGTAGCGTTTTCCCTCTCTCATAGATGTTAAGTACAAAATACTGAGTCTTGGACTCACTCTTAATTGCTAAATTGTTACATTAAATTACTGATTTTTCTTAAATTGGCATCTGACAAGGGTGCTTACAGGAACTGATCACCCCATCCCTCATTCATATCACTACTCATTGCAATTATTTGACATAAAGCATAAGGACTATGCCAATGGAAATGCAGGGAATGACATGCATGTTTTTCATTGAAGAAATTGTGAATCTACCAATATCATTTATCTTCATAGACTAACTAAATTATTGTCCAACTCTGTAAAGCATCTTTTAGTACCTTCTTTCCTTGTGAAAGTAATTCAAAACGATAATCATACTAAAGGGTTGTACCTTGAATTCTTGTATAGTCTAATTATCAGTTTAAGTGTTGACTATTCATTTGTGCTTTGAAGTAATAGATTTAGGCTATTAAGTATTGTGTTTGAGCACTAAAGTGCTGATTATATATTTAATGTTGGAGACTGGGTATTAGATTTTTTTTTTTATGGAAGAAAAAAGCAACAAGAGGAAACGGGGCAAATATGTAATTCAAAGGTATTTTTTTTATGACAAGTGTTATATTTTTTTAATTAGAACTATTACATTATGATTGTTTAGTGTTATCTTCCATTTTAATTCTATAAGTATTAATTAGATTTTGACTCATAAGTAACATTGTTTTTTGATATTGAGAATGTGCCATTTAAATGGCAAACAAAGAGGCATGATGTTGACTGTGGTGTATACATGATGCATCACATGAGGAGTTTTAGGGGAGAAGTTTATCACACACCTGAGCTATCTAAGGTAATAAATTGGATTTTAGGCTGATTTTTTTTAATTAAGTTTTAATTTATTTTCTTGTTTGAATCAAGGTTGCCATTAGACGGGAGTTGAGAGCGGAAATTTGTTCAGTCATTATTTAGAGTCCATTAAATGAATTGGCAGAAGATGTGAAGAAGAGAGTTTTAGATTTTTGAAACAAAAAGTCTGCACAGAAAAAGAAAAACGTTAGAGAACCGAAGAAGAAGAAGTAAACTGTGTGTGATTGGCTTTAGATGGTGATTGGTGATTGGTGATTTGAATACATTTGTGATTGACTTTAGAGGAAGTAAACGGTGTGTTAGTGATAGACTTTAGAGGAAGTAAACTGTGTGTGCTATTAAGTAGTAGATGGTGATTGATGAATTGAATATATTGGTTATTGACTTTAGAGAAATGGTGATTTGTGCTATTAAGTAGTAGATTTAATGCTTAATTTCATTTGTGCTATTAAATAGTATATTTGTGCTATTAAGTATTATTTTTTATGGTTAAAGTCATGATTATTCATTTGTGATATGAAGTAGTATATTTGAACTATAAAGTAGTAGATTTAATGATTAAAATGTTAAGTATTCATTTGTGTTATAAAGTACTTTTTTTAAGCTATAAAGTAGTAGATTTAATGCTTAAAATATAAATTTATTCCTCAAGTAGTATAATAATATCTAAGTAACAAAAGTATTGAATCAAATGTATTACAATACTACTAAAAAAATTAAAAGAAATGAGGATTAGGAGTCTTTGATCCAGATTCTTTGGATGGTTGTGAACTTGTTGTGTCACTACTCTTCTTCTTCTTTTCAAAATGACATTTGATTCTTTGTTTTCTCTCCTTTGTAGTAAAACGAGTGGGATCTAGTACAATGTTTGATGAACTTGAAACAACAATATCCTCACCTTGTTTTGTAGAATCCCGTGAACACATCAATGCATTTATTGCTACAAAATCTCTATTATATCCATCTTCAAGAATTCTGTTTGCTTCATCATTTCCTTGGCATTTCAACACAAGAGCATAGTATTTGCGTGACATTTCATGACGCCAATTAATGTAGTCAATAGGCCGACCAGATTCTATATGCGACCTATCCCATATCTCACTCTTAGCAAACTTTGTCCACTTTTTCATCACATAATGTTGAGGTATTTGCTCTATAGAATTTATATGAAGGACTCTCAAACAATGACATCATAACAATCCACATTCTTCAAACTTCTTGCAAGAGCAATTAATTAGATTGTTGATAACATCATACACTACACGGTAGTAGTGCTCATCATCATTAGATTTAGCATCATAAATCATTATATTATTGTCAATCATCACAATGTTTGAACTAGTTGAAATGCATCCCAAAAATTTAAGTCTCAAAATCTTTGAAAAGTGCTTTTGTATATACCTCAGCAGCATGTTTCAAAAGACCGGTCATTGGCAATATAGATGTTGGATATGATGTCGAAGCTTGAAATTCATCCTGCTCCTCATTGCTCCTCCACCACTTAACTGTTTCTTTAAAAATTTTATAAAACTGCATCAAACTTGTAGTTTTCTTTGCATTAAACCCAATAGCATGATTTGTACTTTTACTTCTTTGAGAAGTCAATATTCCAGCCGAGAAGAAATCTTTGCTTAGTGCAGTACACCATTTTTCTTTTAATTCATATAAACGTCTAAACCAAGCATGATCTTCTAACCCATACTTTGAAACCATGGACTTCCAACAATTTTCAAATTCATTTTCATTAACACAACCTGTCAGAGTATTCCAATTTAACATATAAGTATAACATGCAAGGATGAGAGGGATTGACGGAGATGGTGAGGGCGAGATGCACGGCTTAGCGTGAGATGCAGTTTGAGAACACAGGGAACGCGTAGGTTGAAAAGCAGAGAGAGACAACCATAAAAGTGCACATGATATGCACATGTTGACTCATAAACTTGTGTGACCCGACCCGTCTCACGGATGGAGATCCGCACACAAATTTTTGCCTTGGTGAAAAGAGAAAAAAATATGAAAATGACGAAATTATATTTAATTATTGTTATTATTATTATTATTACACAAAAATATTTTAATCTTTGTATCACTTTTTCACTTCTCCTTTCCAATAAATCTATTTCTCATTACTAAATAATATAATTTAAATTCCTAATTTATTCTCATCTCACTCTTTTCTCACTAACATACAATTTGTTTCCTAATTTCTCGGTCCCAATATAACATCATAGTACACGGCGAGGCAGCGAACGAGTTGACCGGTGCAGTGAAAGTCACGGCTTAAAGATGTCAGCCAACAAGAAGCATTCACGTCATCATAGGAATACGTGGAGTGAAGTGATTGGTCTTACACTTTAATTCGACGTGGCATCTCTGACACTAATATACGGAGTAGTCTCTCAGTCTGACGATCAGAACTGAAAAAATGAAACATTAAATTAAATACAGAAAAAAGAAATTCGGAATCAGAAGTGTTTTGATCGGATCTTCATCGGAGCTCCGTCAGGCGCCCTCCAACAGCTTCAACCGTGGCTTCTTCAAGCCAACAACAACGCCAACGTCAACGTGAAAATCTCACCCGTAGGAAGTCAGCACCACCGTCCACGACGTTCTGGAATCAAACTGTTTCCAGCCCGACCCGGTTAGTGTACCGCGAACCCGCAACTTCCGATTTGGACCTCCCAGTTTGGCAAAGGACCTGGTTCATAGTACTGCTATTTGTTATGGCGCTCTCTTGTTTCGCCCTCGCCATCTTTCTCATCCTCACCCTCGATTCCGATTCCGATTACTCAATCGGCACTGCCTCCGCCGCTTCTGAAGGCGTCCAGGTAATTAATACTTCGTATGTTTATTTGTTTTGATCGTAAATTTGTCAATTTTTGAAGTAATTTGACTGAATTTTCGTATCAAAATTGTAACTAATGCAATGTCACTTTTTTCGCCCATTTTGTGAGTTGATTTCTTCTCAATCGTAATGAAGGAGAGACTCCATTCTTCATTCCTTTATTCATTTGTGTGTTTTTTTTTTTTTTTTTTTAAAATTTCTTGAATTTAGGATTGGGTGTGATTTTCATAAGATATATTAAAAGGTGGTCCATTTCCTGATTTGAATTTAAAAAATCCAAACGTTTTGGAAATGCAATAAACCTGACAATTGAGAAATGATTCCATGATTACTACTTTATGAAAGCTGTAGTTTTGGGAAATCTTTGGTGTTTTCCATTCTGATTTGGACTGATATGCAATTATTTTACAGATTACTTATGGATCAGCAATCAAGTTGATGCATGAGAAGACAAAGGTCCGGCTGCATTCGCATGATGTGCCCTATGGTTCTGGCAGTGGGCAGCAGTCGGTCACCGGATTTCCTGCTGTAGATGATGCCAACAGCTATTGGGTACACCATTTATCGTTGGTATTTAATTGTTGGTGCAAATTATATGTGTGTTGTATGCAAACAACATTTTAAAAATGGTTGCTTGTGCTGGGCTTTCCTTTGTCAGGTTGTTAAGCCTGCTCCAGACTCGTCTGCAAAGCAAGGTGATGCCATTAAAAGTGGAAGTATTATTCGTCTGCAGCATATGAAGACTAGGAAATGGCTGCACAGCCACTTGCATGCATCTCCAATAACAGGCAATTTGGAGGTTAGTGGCTCATTGTCATTTGGATCCATCCTGTCTAAACGGGATTTTTCCCTTGCGTTGCGGCATTTCCTTTTGTTGATTGTTGAGTAAATATAGTTCCGCTCTACATTATACCAGTTTGAGTTCTGTTTAACATTATTTCGTTAAATAACATATGAATTATTATGGGATGAATAATTTGTAGTGTGGATAGTGGAAATATTTTTTGATTATTCAAGTCCTTGTTTGTTGAAGACTACTACCCCATATTTGAATTAAAGAAGGTTGGGGTTGATAGCTAGAATGTCCTAGTGCTAATCTGTCAACTTTTAGGTCATGGATTCAATCCATGCCAAACAATTATTGGAAAACTCGTACTCTTTCTATCTTTCCTTATTTTTATTTTTCAATTCTTAATATTAACCTTTGCCTTTTACAATGTGAAATGAATATGCAAAGAAATTTAATACTAGAATGAAGTATAAAGTTTTCATTTTAGCTTGGGCTTCATCTTCCTGTGTTCTTCATCAAGTTTAGGCTGTAGGGGTGTGCAAAGTACAAACTCAAACCTCACATCATTCTTGGCACTCATAATTCTTCCTCTTGATCTCCATTCAAGTCAAATATAAAGAAAAGTGAGGTTTTCAAGTTGCAACATTTTCTGGTGTTCTTAAGGGAAAGAGCTGTAGTGATCATCTTCCTTACCAGGCCTTAGTTCTAATTTATGCTAATACCTTTGATATCTCTGCAGGTAAGCTGCTTTGGGGATGACAACGAGTCTGATACCGGGGATGTCTGGAGGTTAGGACTTCCTTTCTACTAATGCTTCTTAATCTTTTGGTTGCTATCCTAATCTTTTCATTCTTTTAGACTTGAAATCGAGGGGAATGGTAAAACATGGAGGCAAGATCAAAGGGTCAGGCTTCTTCATGCAGATACCGGAGGGTATTTGCACAGTCACAACAAGAAGTACACCCGTATAGCCGGGGGCCAGCAAGAGGTCAGCATGGGCTTGTCTAGTCTAGATTACAATAGAATGGCTGCAATTGCAAACCCTCTTTCATATAAGGTTGTTTGTTTCTCATCATCGTCTATTTTGCGCATTCTGCAGGTCTGTGGCATAAAAGAGAAGCGACCTGATAACATTTGGCTGGCAATAGAGGGAGTTTACCTTCCAGTTTCTGAAAGCAAAGCCTCTGCATGATGATATTGCCATATTGGATGGAGCTTCTTCTTCACAACACTTTACACGCTTAGAGCACCATACTTTTCCTCCTATTCAAAACTACGAATGGAATATTTACCTAAAATTTTGTATGTAGGACAAGTTAATCAAGCTGTAGTATAAGTTTTGGTTCATGGATGTCATGCTACCAGAAACCATTATTGTAATTCAATACCATTTTGATTACCAAATCTTAGTTGTACTGTTTTTGATTTGTTCAATGGTAAAAATAAATATTCTAGTTAATGGAGCAATTATAAACATGAACATAGGAAACAATTTTTAATTTTAAAACTCGTAAATATCCACCACATTGATTCTTGAACTATCAAAAACTTTTAAGTGTTTTCAAAACAAGCTAAACCCAAATCACTAAAGATAAAACTGCAAGAACACAATCATATTGCTAAGCACTTAGTGAGTTTTCACATAGTCTTGAACAACATGGAGGCCTTCAGTCTCCTCTCCAAAATCCTGCATTCCAAAGCCAAAAGTTCATACTGAGATACAGATATGATATAATATGGCGAGATACATTTGAGATTTGTGGATATTATGTTTGTTACCTTTACAACAACACAAGAGCATCCAACAACCTTCCTAGCTTTGCCCTCGGAATCAATCTTGCACAGCTGTGATAATAAACATTTAAGATGGTGAACTATTAATAAAATTCTAACATCAGTTGAGCATTCAATCTAGAATGCATTTTCAATTCCTTTGTTTTGCACTGCATAAAATGTAACAAGTGTGGGAGACAAAAGGCATGTACTTACACCAGACCATTCACCAAGGGTCTTTGCACTAGGAACTGTAATCAGATTGACATTGTGATCATTACAAAGTGCTTTGACCAATTTAACATAGTCAGGCTGATCACAGTCCTCGGCCAGCACACATAGTTGGGCTGCATGTTTCTCAATCACCTTAGCACCTTCATGAAGGCCTCGAGCCAGCCCACCGTGAGCAAGGGATTTCCTCAGCACAAGCTGCAATGCCGTCATTGCATCCATGGGCTCACCCAGGGCAGGAGCAGCAGGTGTCTCTGCAACAACATCTTCACTGGAAGGAAAAACAAGAGCAAACGGACAAGATTAAGAATAAAGATCAACAATTAATGTGTACATATACATATAAGAAAAGGTGTGTGTGTTCTGATAGGCACTGAGGTAGACCAAAAGTACTGTTATCCTTCATGAACAATAGTAGTATAGTACATGAGACAAACTCAGAAAATGGAATAGTCAGGCATTCAGCCCCATGCTGAAAAATGCATCTAATTATCATAAATCAAATTTAACACGTTTGCAAGAATAGCTTCTGGAAATACACACTCATTTAATATCATCTAACAGCATACATACAATATGTATATACAAACAGACAAGCGCTTTCCTAAGGAATACAGGGGCAGTGATCAGAAAAAAGAAAATTAAACAGCCAAAATTTCCATCCACATTCCCACAAATAAAATTATAATAACTTCCTAATTGGCTAGAGTAGCCATTCAAGACACACAAAAAGAAGATAAAAATTCATAGTTCTATGAATAGTGATGACAATAAATACCTTGCCATCTTCTCCTGTTGACTAAGCCTTTTGCCCTATACCTGTTAAGAGAAAAGAAATGAAAACATGCATCAGACACAAAATAAGACAACATAGTGAAAAAGCAAATGAATCAATAAAATCATGTCAATTTGTCAGAATGATTAAAAAGGACTAAACAGATGATATTTCTTGATACTATAAAAAATTGACCATGACAAACATTGAACTGAAAAGAAAGGCATAATTGAAGCAACAAAGTCAATTATTTACCATTTCTAAGCTTCATCCTGATAAACAGATAATTAGTTTGGAGGGAACGGTTAAACTCATTTTAAACAGAGCAGTCAGCTAGATTAGTTCTCAAACTAAACAATTCAAAAAAAGGGCAAGATGAGCTAACTCCCAAAATGACTCCATCATCTAACAGTGCGAGATACAAAGTCCATTGACAGACTTAAAGAGCTCATTCAAACAAGTAAAACAATTTCCTTCAAATCCATGAAAACTCAATAATAAATTAACCATGATTTCAATTCCATGTGAACTTTATGCAAAAAGGACACTAGCTTTGCAATAATACATCATATTTCAGAACAAAATTTTCACAAAAATGATCTCATATGTTCATATCCCTCACTCAATCCTTTATTAACAATATTATCAGGGATTCAGTTCGATTTTATCAGGAACTAAAAAAAAAAAAAGCCAATATATAAAATCAAATATCAATCATTAAATGCAACAATTGTAGAAAGAGAGTGTGTAGAGGGAGAACCTGTGAAGAAGACGACGATACGCAATGAGCGACGGCTGACGGTGAAGGAAAGGCTGGCGATCTTATATGTCAGAATAATATAGTAACACAAAACCTAGCTAAAACCCTAGTTTTGCAAGTGGCCCAGTTTCTGGCCCAAAGCCTTTGTATACAATTGGGCTTAAATTTACAAATTAGAATTTCAAAATCATCATGGACCGGAAGTTAATGACAAATTTTACTGTCCATGAACTCTATTTTTTTTGTTTTATTTTTCACAAACTAATTTAATTATAATAATGCTGAAATATTATTTTAATTACACTTCAGGTTTATTTGACAATATATGTTAATGTATGATTCTTGATTTTAGTTTAATTTTCTATGGACACTAGTTTATTATATCAACTCTAAAATATCATTTTAATTATACTACAGTTCCATTTGACAATATACATAATTGGATGAGCTCTGTTATTAGTTTTATTTTCCCCACACACGAATTCCATTATAGGAATACTAAAGTATTATTTTATTTCTACTACAGTTTCATTTGGCAACTGACAAATTATATTGTGGGTCCACCTTGCATGGTGAACCATGGTCCAAAACGATGTTAGTTTATTTGAATTGTCAATTAGCGCATCTCTTATCTCTTATATATATACATACATACATACATACATATATATATATATATATATAT
Organism: Ipomoea triloba; assembly: GCF_003576645.1. NCBI lineage: Eukaryota > Viridiplantae > Streptophyta > Magnoliopsida > Solanales > Convolvulaceae > Ipomoea > Ipomoea triloba. Next base: position 24,352,144 of record NC_044917.1, read on the forward strand.
ATATATATATATATATATATATCTACTTGACGGTAATAATGTGTTACCGGTATGTATTTGAGTATTATTGAGTATTTGAATAGCGTTGAGTACAGTGTTTTGGTATTTGTGAAAAGTGTGGCTTGATAAGCAGGAGGCGAACGCCACTTGATGAGCAGGACACTGCTTGAAGAAGGCGACGCCATAAAGGTGTTTGTGATGTGTGAAGTTTGCCTGAGATACGATCTCGGCTCTCAATGAGAGCACCAATGACGGTAATAATGCGTTACCAGATATTATTTCAGTATTATTTGAATGTTGTCAAGTATTTGAATACAATAATGAGCGTAGTGCTCAGTGTACAAATGAGTTGAGTGTCGTTTTTGTCTAGTAAGAAGTGTCGTGTCTCTACTTTCCGTTGTGAGTCCTTTTATTCCCTTCAGCTCAGTAATGGAGCATTAAGGCTGCTGAACGTTGGTCATCAATGCTATCAATGCTGAGGAGCTGAACGTTGGTCATCAATGCTGTCAATGCTGAGGAGCTGAACGCTGAGGAGCTGAACGTTGGTCATCAATGCTGAGGAGTTGGACCGTTGCGCATTGATGCTGAGGAGTGAGGTGTTGAACGGTTGGTTGAACGTCCGTTGCCTTGCCTCTGGGTCCTGCCAGTGGTTCCGGGTCGGGTGCTGCTAGCCTGATTACTCTGTCACTACTATATATCTACTATACTAATAAGAGCCTAAGAGAGTTAGGCCTAAAATGGGTAGAAAACATGGCGGTCAAATTATTTAATCAAATTACTAATAAGAGCCAAAGAGAGTTAGGCCTAAAATGGGTAGAAAACATGGCGGTCAAATTATTTAATCAAATGGATGGTTCAGATGAATTATTTAATCAAATAGATGGTTAAGATAATTCAGATTAATATTATTAATATAGATTACCTAATTTAACCTTACTTTTATGATTATCTGTTAAGTTTTCCGTTAAATATTCTCTTTTCCGTTAATATTCCGTTAACTTTTAACTTACCCATTAATTTCTATAAGAAAAGTCTTAGATTCGAACCCCATCTCAATCAAATTTGACATAATTAAGTTTCTCACTCTATTTTACTCTTATTAAATTAAATAAATTAGTAGCTACAACAAAAAATGATACATATGTATTTCTTTAATTTAGAATTATGTGTCTACAATACCTTTATTTGAAAAAATTATTCATTATCAAAAAATTAAATTAAATAAGAGAAATAATTTCATTAGTTATATTGTCTTTATTTTCTCTCATGCAAAGATTCTTTACATTCAAATTTATCAATTGATATTCATTACATTGTCCATTATCTTATTTTTACAATATCTTATAATTAAATATCAAAGTTATAGTACAAAATAATGCTATATATTTATTTACCAAGTATTTTATTAATACTATGAAAAAAAATTNATATATATATATATATATATATATATATATATATATATATATATCTACTTGACGGTAATAATGTGTTACCGGTATGTATTTGAGTATTATTGAGTATTTGAATAGCGTTGAGTACAGTGTTTTGGTATTTGTGAAAAGTGTGGCTTGATAAGCAGGAGGCGAACGCCACTTGATGAGCAGGACACTGCTTGAAGAAGGCGACGCCATAAAGGTGTTTGTGATGTGTGAAGTTTGCCTGAGATACGATCTCGGCTCTCAATGAGAGCACCAATGACGGTAATAATGCGTTACCAGATATTATTTCAGTATTATTTGAATGTTGTCAAGTATTTGAATACAATAATGAGCGTAGTGCTCAGTGTACAAATGAGTTGAGTGTCGTTTTTGTCTAGTAAGAAGTGTCGTGTCTCTACTTTCCGTTGTGAGTCCTTTTATTCCCTTCAGCTCAGTAATGGAGCATTAAGGCTGCTGAACGTTGGTCATCAATGCTATCAATGCTGAGGAGCTGAACGTTGGTCATCAATGCTGTCAATGCTGAGGAGCTGAACGCTGAGGAGCTGAACGTTGGTCATCAATGCTGAGGAGTTGGACCGTTGCGCATTGATGCTGAGGAGTGAGGTGTTGAACGGTTGGTTGAACGTCCGTTGCCTTGCCTCTGGGTCCTGCCAGTGGTTCCGGGTCGGGTGCTGCTAGCCTGATTACTCTGTCACTACTATATATCTACTATACTAATAAGAGCCTAAGAGAGTTAGGCCTAAAATGGGTAGAAAACATGGCGGTCAAATTATTTAATCAAATTACTAATAAGAGCCAAAGAGAGTTAGGCCTAAAATGGGTAGAAAACATGGCGGTCAAATTATTTAATCAAATGGATGGTTCAGATGAATTATTTAATCAAATAGATGGTTAAGATAATTCAGATTAATATTATTAATATAGATTACCTAATTTAACCTTACTTTTATGATTATCTGTTAAGTTTTCCGTTAAATATTCTCTTTTCCGTTAATATTCCGTTAACTTTTAACTTACCCATTAATTTCTATAAGAAAAGTCTTAGATTCGAACCCCATCTCAATCAAATTTGACATAATTAAGTTTCTCACTCTATTTTACTCTTATTAAATTAAATAAATTAGTAGCTACAACAAAAAATGATACATATGTATTTCTTTAATTTAGAATTATGTGTCTACAATACCTTTATTTGAAAAAATTATTCATTATCAAAAAATTAAATTAAATAAGAGAAATAATTTCATTAGTTATATTGTCTTTATTTTCTCTCATGCAAAGATTCTTTACATTCAAATTTATCAATTGATATTCATTACATTGTCCATTATCTTATTTTTACAATATCTTATAATTAAATATCAAAGTTATAGTACAAAATAATGCTATATATTTATTTACCAAGTATTTTATTAATACTATGAAAAAAAATTNCCAAGTATTTTATTAATACTATGAAAAAAAATTAAAATAATTTGAAGCTAATTATATTAACTACTTGGGGATTGGTTGACAAAGGGAGTACTCAAATAACCCAAATTGAAGCGGAATCACTCTACTATTTTACTCTTATTGAATTAAATAAATTAGTAGTTACACCAAAAAAATGATACATATGTATTTCTTTAATACCATGAAAAAAAATAAATAAAAAAGAATAGTTTGAAACCAATCATATTAACTACTTGGGGGATTTGTTGACAATGAAAATACTCAAATAACCCATTACCTAGCAAATTGAAGCGAGAAACTACCTTTTAATATCTTTGGAATACATAATATTTTAAATTTTTAAATTTTTATTAATTTATTTAATCTTTTTTCATAAACTAGGGATTTCTTTATCCAATAACTCATTCAACAATAATGGTTGAACCAAATGAACCCCAAGCAGAACACCTAAAGGAAAGTCCATAGCTCCTATATCATAATCTCATTGCATGACGTTGTTATCTATGCTACCAACAATAACCGAATTGCAAATAACACGCTACCAACAAAAAGAAAGAAAACAAATAGTAAAGATGAAGACAATGACAATGTTACTCAAAAGCGAGCACTTAGAAAAATTCAAATTAAAAGTGGTATTTATTTAGACTATCGATTTTACAAGGTTGCAAACATTTATTTTAGTAATAATTATAATGAATTTTCTATATTATCTTGGATTCATATACTTTGAGTTAGATTTTTAAATAAAAAAATTCGACATTCAATTACCCATGTTTTAAGTTCTCCTATGTAATTTTGCATGATATACTTCAAATATTTATTTAAATATAAACATTGGGCATTAACCCATTCGCGCAATGCGCATATAAAACTAGTATATATATACTAATAAGAGCCAAAGAAAGTTAGGCGTATAATGGGTAGAAAAAATGACGGTCAAATTATTAAATCAAATGGATGGTTCAGATTGTTTAGATTTATATTTTTACTTGAGATTTCCTAATTTATCATTAATTATATGATTATTCGTTAAATTTTCTGTTAAATATTATTTTTTCCGTTAACTTTTAACTTACCCATTAATATCTATAAATAAGGTCTTAGGTTCGAACCTCATCCAACTCAAAGTTGGCATAATTGTTGAACATATACTACGAATATGTTAGAGTATATTATTCAAAAGTAAGTAACTCACTCTATTATTTTTATTATTATTATTTTTTTTGCAATACAATATGGAGGGGGGAAACCCCAGGCTGAGTCTCATAAACAAAACAGCCTATACCGTCTCAAGAATGAGACGATCGCAAACAGCCCCTAGTTGATCGTTATACACAAAGTTAATGCATCAAGGAGGGGGTGAAACAAAAAGGGTCATGATCTCTCTAGAATTGCACCCATGCTTTGCTAAATAATCTGCAACAGTGTTTTGTTCATGGAATATATGCACCAGAGAAAAATTACCACTTTTCCGGATGAGCTCTCTGCATTTAATCCCCAACTGCCCCATGTTGTTCCCTCCTCGACTGTTCTCATTAAGACGCTTGGTCAACTCCTTACAATCACTTTGAATCTCCATGTCTATGATTCCTTTAGTTGTTGTCCATTGCAAGGCTAGATAAAGTGCAGTGAGCTCAGCCTCTAGTGGGTTATTGGCGTGAAACGAGAAAGAGCAACCTTCCATCCAGTTTCCTTTGTGGTTTCTAAGAACCGCACCTCCTCCAGCCGTCGAGTAATTTCCTGTAAAGGCACCATCAACATTGAGTACAACTGTGGAGTTAGTTTGTTTTTGCCATTTGATTTGTCTGTCGATAAGGTTTCCTTGAATGCTTCCTATTTGGGTTGATTTTGCAAAAGCTCTATGGTCTCCATTTCTTGCTCTCTAAGCCAATCGATCTTTTGTTGTAACTCCCAGTGATGACCACCAAAACTCTATTATTTTTATTAAATTAAATAAATTAGTAATTACAACAAAAAAAAATATAATTTGATGTCTTCTAAAAAATATCAAAGTTATACTAAAAAATAATTTTATATATTTATTTACCAAGCATTATGTTAATAACATGGAAAAAAATTAAAAATAAAACTGTTTGAAGCCAATCATATTAACCACTTATGAAGGATTTGTTGACAAAGAAGACATTCAAATAACCCAATAAATTGATTTAAAACTCATTATTAAAAATGTCAATGTATGACAATAGAACACTGTGACACACTTGATGCATTGAAAAGATGCTGGGACTACAACATTGTTGGAATCAATCTTTCAAATTCAAAAAAAAAAAGAAGAGAAATTTGAAAAATAGCTACCGTCGCAGCATTCATTAATCTTGTATGTAAAAAACTTATTGTGCATTCTTTAAATATATTAGAACTAATATAAAGAGTTAATACCCATTTTGGTCCCTCGACTATAAGGTAATACTCAATTTAGTCTCATACTATTAAAAGTACATAATTTAGCCCTCTAACTTGTAAAATTATACACAATTTAGTCCTCTGTTACAATTGTCATCCATCAGCCGTTATAAAGAGGGGCAAAAACATTATTTTCAATGGTCGAGGGACCAGGGATCATCATCATCATCACCAGAACAATGGCTCTTAGTTTAGTTTTGTATACCAAGACTAGGGATGTGTAATCTATTAACCAAAGTTTTTTAAATTTTAACCGTTAACCGAATCGAATTAAAGTTTTTTTTGGTTAATCGGTCGGTTAACAGATTAAACAAACTCTTTAAAGATAAAGTTATAAATCCTAAAAATAATACCCATAATAATAAATCCAATTAAAATAATACATATAATAATAAATCTATAAGAAAATATACAAAAACAATATCATAAAAACATTACAAATTTATAGAGATTTTATATATTAGATTTTATATATATATATATATATATATATATATATATATATATATATATATATATATATATATATATTTAAAATTTTGGTTAACTGACATGTTCGAACACTATTAACCGTTAACTAAAATTTTTAAAAACTTTTAACCATTAACCGAACATAAAAAGTTCAGTTAAAAACGGTTAACCGACAATTTCGAATTCAATTAACCGTTAACCGAAATTTAAAAAAAAAACATTTAACCATTAACCGAATCGAAAAAATTCAGTTAAAAATGGTTAACCGACCTTTGTCGGTTAGATCAATTAATCGAAAATTTACCGAAATTTACACACCCATAATCAAGATAAGCCTGTGGATCTTACGTACTTTCACATTAAACAAATTATATATGTTTGTTTAACTAAAAGAAAATAAATTGAGATTTCATTAGTGTTTTTAGTCAATTAACGAGGGACCAAAATGGGTATTAACTCTAATATAAATTTACAATTCATTTCATCTTCTACAATCAACTTGTTTGAATTAAAGACAAAATGAACATCGATCTTGACAATAAAAATAATTGGTATATAGGATGTATGTAGCCACTGTTTAAAACTGTTTATGCACAAAGTGGCAAACTATTTAACTGCATGCGTTGTGATGAAAAGACAGCAATGGGTACTCCAAGATTAGTATCAAATCAATAAAAAAAATTTAAAAAAACACACACACACACACAAAATCAAGTACTATACTCATTTATACTAATTCCAAAAATATGAACTTCAAAATAAACATGTGCAAAATGAATGTAGAAACTGTTGATGAAACTAGACATATTGCAACATCAGTATTCGGACTACCTACAATTGTTACTATCAAGTAAACAAGTTATGAAACTAGAACAAAATGTACTACTCGTTAACCTTCTACAAATATAATAAATATTAAGGAAAATGGTCAAATAGGCCCTCGAACTTTAGCTGAAAAATCAATTAGCCTCCTAAACTTTTTAAAGGTACAATTACACTCATAAACAATCTATTTTGATGCAAAGAAGCACAAAATACCGGTTAATGACCTGATATCACAGGTCATTAGGTTTCTGACAACATTCCGACAACTTTTCAGGCAAAAAAATGACCGCTGATCACCGATGAGGGAGAAGTCGCCTTCTCAACCAGAGATGACAACCCAGATCTGGGTTGCCTTCTCCAGCGAGAAGGTGACCGAGATAGGTCGCTTTCTCAACTGAAGAAGGCAACCCATACTTGACCAATGAAAGTGATACATGCACCTAACAATTCCTATTTTTCTTCTTATACTTTTTTTTTTCAACTTGAATATATTTTTCTCTTTTTCTTTTTGTACAAATAAAACTAATGTATAAAAACATATCATTAAAAAGCTCTAATTAAGATCTTTTAAATGACATCCATATTGATATATTTTTTATTTTTAAATAAATCTAGAGGTACGTAAAGTCATTACTTTAGTATAATATTTATATACATTAACCTTTAGTTATGTAGTAGAAAGAATTAGGGTTTAGATTTAAACAATTAAGTTGGTCTTTTATATGTAAAAAGCTCAATAAAATAAACTGGATTATAAAATTTTTACATGGAATGAAGTTTAAGCAGATGGATGTGGCCGATCACAAATCAGTACAATGTCCAGTGTTGATTTCTTTATGATTTAGGTCTTTGTGATACTATCTTGACCTCTATATTGTTAATTGAGTGATTTCTTTTGAAGTCTTTTTTGGTGTAGCAGATGGAGTTAGCTATCTAAAATGAGAGGGGTAGAGATTATTCTAAAAGGCGAGAGGAAGAAGACGAAATGAAATGGGTGAAGTGGTTTGGGTTGAAATGGGTTGTGGATATTTATATTGGTTGTAAGTGGATATTGGACTGCATACAAAGATCGGATAGAAACCCATACATTATTATTATTATTTTTAATAATAATAATAATAATATTATTATTATTATTATTATTATAAGTAGCAGTTTTTTATTATTATTATTATTATTATTATTATTTGTTAATATTATTCTTATTTAAATTATTATTAAAAGAAAATAATAATATTTTTTTTGAATACTACTAACTTTATTACAATGCAGTATCTGTTCATAATTACTTTCTCAACCTATTGAAGCACAAGAGTCAGTATTGACTCCACGAAGGCTCGAACCCACCACCCCCCGTATAAAGAGAAGGGTTTGATGCCACTGGACCACAAGGTCCTTGGCAAAATAATAATATATTTATTTATTTATGTATTTAATTTATTTATATGCAGTGTATTTCAATTATTATTATTTATAAAATAATATATTTATAATAATATTATTATAAGTATTATTATTAAGAGATCCGTTGTTTAATGCGATTAATGAGATTGATTATTACTAAATTAGGAGATCATGTTATTGAAGTAAAAATTATGTCAGAAAATAATTTGGGTACTCAAGTTTTGATTTCAAGATTGACATTGAGTCATTGATGCCATCATATTGGGTTGTCATTTAAGTTTCATATGAAACAATTCTCCTAATGTTGTCTTATGCAATAACAATAAATAAGAGCAAGGTCAAAGGCCTTGTTTGGTTAATGGCGTTTTGACCAGATTTGGGCGAATTTGACTATTTTAGTGGTTTGACCTGATCAAAACACTAAAAATAATGTTTGGTTAACGAGCTTGTTTGGTTATCAGCGGTTAGCGACTTAGCGTTTAGCGGTAGCGGGTTGTGTTAGCGGTTATCAAATAACGGATTGTATTAGCGGTTTGTAAAAAAATGTTTGGTAAAATTAACGGTTAACATGTAAAATGACCAAAAGGGTATACATATATTTAATAATTTATTAATAATAATAATATTTTTAAATAAAAATAAATAAATAAAAAGAAAAAAGGGGAGCCGCGCACAGCGGCTCCCCTAAACCCCCACTTATCCCACATCGGTGGGATAAGTGGGGAATGGAGCCTTGAGGCTCCTATAAAAGGAGCCTCAAGGCTCCGCAATGATCTTCACAGAGGCCATTAGTTTATTATTATTTTTTATTTATGTTAAGGGTGTTTTGCAACACGCTGCTAATTGCAGCGTGTTGCAACTTGGCGGTTTGGAGCAAATCTGTTGCTTCAAACCGCCAACAACAAAACGAAAATTTCAGCGTTTTGACCAAGTCAAAACACTAAAAATGGTGGATCCGCTAAAAATTGGTAGATCCGCCATTAACCAAACAAGGCCAACAGCGGATTTAATTGGCGGTTTGGAGGCAAACCGCCAACTTTACAAACGTTGCAATTTGCAGCGTTTGGCGTTGGAGGTTTGCAAATTGTCATAATTTCTGTAATGGCCCTTCCAAAATTGAGCATGAGGCTCTCCTTTTAAAGGAGTCTCATGCTCCATTTTTATTTTATTTTTACTTTTTCTTTTTTATTATTATATTATTATAATATAACAAAATTATAAATATTAATAATAAATTATTATTTACAAGGTAATTAGATAAAATATTATATAATAAACAATTATTTTTCGTTATTTTTTTAATATTTATGTTATTTATTTAATTTACATTTTTAAATAAAAATTATTATATAATTAATAATTAATGAATTATTTTATAAAATATATGTATGTCCTTATAGGTATTTTTACATCTCAACCGCTAATAGTAGCAGCTAACTTTACCAAACATCGTTTTACAAACAACTAATATAATCCGTCGGTCAAACTTGCTGACACAATCCGCTATTTGTTATCTGCTAACACAATCGCTACCGCTAACCGCTGATAACCAAACAAGCCCAAAGCCTTTCGAATGTTGAATTACTTCTAAATAAACCTTTTTTGTACTCTTTTCAATGACAAATGTTGTATATAAGGAAGTTTTTAACAATTTGTAATGTTCAATAGTAATGTTTAGTCTTTTTTGTAAAATTAGTATTAACTATATTTGAACTAATTATTTTTTAATATATGATCGAATTGCATATATGTTTATATTAAGTTGCTTATTTTTGAATAAATAATACTAGTCATATTTAATAACACGATTTTATACTATGTTTATAATATTTGTTTTATATGTTCATAAATTTAAACCTTAATATCCATAAACATCTATATACTTACTATATATAAAAGTAAAATCCTCTAATTCATTTTCTCACCAAAACTTTTGTAGTCAATTACTTAAATATTTTATTAGTCAAATAATTCATAAAATTTATTTGGTAAGAAAATGTAAAGTGGAAATTAACTATTATCTATTAATTGGTAATATTGTTTTTGTGTATATATAAACCCAAACTTTAATGTCCATAAATACTAAACTAAATGTACATAATATGTATTTCTATTTTGTTTATAGTAAATTCATAATGTTCATTATATATGTTCATAAAAATAAAATTTAATGTACATATATACTACGCTAAAGTAGTGGTTTTATGTACCTATAGAAATCTATTTTTTTAAAAGAAATTATGTGTGTGTGTGTGTCATTTAAAAAGATCTCAATTAGAGGTTTTTAATGACGATATATTTTTTATACATTAGTTTTATTTGTACAAAAAGAAAAAGATAAACATGTACAAGAAATGTGATGGAGCCAAATATTAACTAAGCCTTAATAAAATAAATAAATAAAGCAATTATTTATTATATTTCTTTAATAAAAAATTAATGCCCAAAACATTAAATGTCGACTCCTAGGGCGTACATGTCTAACACTTAGACCATTCTTAGTACGCTAAACGCCTAAACCCAATGGGTCTCATTCGATTACGACCTATAACCCCAACAAATTGATGTGTCTACACAAGTGGTTAAAGAAAAGAAATTTATAATTGAAGTTATATATATATAATATATATATATATATATATATATATATATATATATATATATATATGCTTAGGCTTTGGTACAGTGAAGGCCGCAAGTGAAAAATGCGATTGAATATCAGCCTTAGATAAACTCCTCCTTACAAAAAATTCACCATTTACGATCTACAACAATGTGCACCGAAAGGCACAACAATATACTTTGAAAAGCATAACAATATACACAGAAACACAAAAATGTGCACGGTATGCATGGCAGAAAAATATGAAACAATATAGTTATTAAAAAGACTAAATTTAATACATAATTTTCAACACAAAGCATAAACGATCACAATATTATCTTTTATAATATTTTTCATATATAATAGTTATAAAATTATGTAATTATTTATTTATTTTATTTATATAATTTGACAATTAATTTTGTTCATTAGAAATTTTTTAATCGCGCCGCATTGCGCATGTTAATTATTAGTGTGTGTATACATGCATACATATATATATATATATATATATATATATATATATATATATATATATGTATACATGCATACATACATAGAGAGAGAGAGTTATGACCAATTAATATGAAGATATGATTATATTCCAAAAGCTGTAAAAATTGTGATACATAAATGATCAAATCACCATTTCAACTATAAAGTGCACCAACAATTTTTTTTTTTTTGAAAACAAGTGCACCAACAATTATTCATCGATATTTTGATTATTTTCATTTGTACCACACTAGATGTTTGAAACCAAATAAGAATTTGGATTAGAAGAGGATAACAATTGGAATGATAATAAATTGTGCTAGAAAGCTCTTGAAGTACTTTAATCAATGATTATTGTTTTACATCAAGTTAATAAACATTCAATAAATAACAAAAAAAACATAGCCTTGACCTCTAGATTTGGACCTCACCATAGCCTTGACCTCCAAACCAGCCAACAAAAAAACAACAAACCCAGTTTTTAGCGTAGTAGTTTGTCGCCTGATTTGATGTCACGATTGAAGATGACAGTGTATAGTTTGAATCCTATTTGGAAATATAAATGAAAAAAAAAATCAATATCATGGAAGGTGTAAGTTAGATCTCTTGTGTGCACATGAAGACTAGTATATGACAGGTGGGTTGATTGGTGACTCACGATTAACTTTTGCAGTGGTCTTATAACTAATGATTTATTTTATTTTATTATTTTTTTTACAGAGGACCAAAAGTAGCATCTTCACAATAAATGAAGACCAAATATGAAAAGTATATAGGGCGTGGACTAAAAGTAGACATACCACCATCAAAAGTAGGATAGAGAGTTAACTCAAAAAATTATGTTTTATATCCTCAAATTCTTATTTAAGTTAATAACAAACTTTTAAAACAAATCAAACTTAATAATTATATTTTTTTAAAAAATACAAGAGTGAAACTTACTTTAAATTTAGTTGAAGGTTAAAGTTGAAAATAGGATGTATAATTAATATATTCAAAAGTCAGTGTGACATATGAGTAGACTTTGATATCTTAGTGTTACGAGACCAAACAAATCATTACATGTTTGAGTTAATTATTTAAGTCTTTATTTATTTATTTATCAATTTCTATTTAAAAAATAAAAATCATATTAATTAAGATTCAAATACAATAATTAAATTGGACAAAATTATATACTATAAAAGCCATTTTAAATACTTGATTAGATTTGATTGGAAAAATCCAATTTATTGTATCCAATACCTATTATTATATAGTGGATTAAAGTTCACCATATATATTGTAAATCATGTTCAGATTATTATGTACATTAGTTTATTTATAAATATATAATATATTAATTGAATGTACATAATATGTTAATTATAAGTAGATAACCAGTACTAAGATATGAAATACATATGGTGAAGCTTAGTCCACCACATTCCAATACACAATTTACTTTCTACATACATTTTTCTACTCTAAGTATGAAGTGTGATTGAAGCAAACAAAAGTAGGGGGAGGGGGGAGGAGGTATATACATACATATATATATATATACATACATATATATATATATACATACATACATATATATATATATATATATATATATATATATATATATATATATATATAATATTTGGCCTTTTCATAAATAATTTCACTAATAATACTCATAAAGCAAGCCCCATGTGTACTACATGTCTAAGTCTATAATTATGTCCATTGAAGAGGGGGCATCTTGAAAGTTTCAAATACCTAAAATATATTTGGGGACCCTAAGAATAATTGATTAGATCCAAACCATCAAAGATCAGATCTTTTGGAATCAATCACCATTTTCTCCACTATTTATTGTGATGACTCATTTGTGTTTTTCTTGATGTGCTCATTCACCCATCAATCCTTAGTTCAATGTATTTATAATAGCAATTGTAATGAATCATTCAAATTCTCTCCCATTTTGTTATTAATATAATTAATTTTAATGAAGATTTAATTATTATGATTATTTTTTTGGATCACAAGGAAAGGTGCTACCCATTACATCAAACTAGCAGTCAAGCTGTCTCCATATAGAGATGCCAAATTATTGAGAATACAAATTAATACCAAGAAATTACATCACATATTATGTATTTCTTCCTTCAAAAAAATACAAACTTATGCTTTGAAACGCTGATTAGAATCAAATTACATTAACACTAAAACATCGAAACTACCTTTATATAATATAATTATTTTAGTTAGTTTATTTATATAATTTCATAACATAATATGGGTAGGGATTTTCGCTCATTTTAAAGGGTTTTTTTTTTTTTTTTTTTTTTTTTTGAGGATAGCTCATTTTAAAGTTCTAATATTAAGAATTGATTGCTTGAGAATAACCTTTTACATTATGGCAAAGCCAAATCCATCAGTCATTCCCATTTAGCTTAATATTTAACAAAATGATTTGGTCATGTAATTAAGAGTTATGCTATGCGTACTATCAAATTCTACTCCCTTACTTGAGGGGAGTAAATCTTAGAAGTATAAAATAGGAGTCCATACAATATTTTTCTATAATTAATAAGGAAAAAACAATTTTTTTTGTCCTATATTTACCAATTTCCTCTCTAAAAAAAAATTAACAATTTCCAAAAACTTTTGGGGAAAAGAAGAATTTTATTTTTAGGCTGTGTCTGGAAAGCTCGGAAATTTTTCGGACTTCATGTGTTTGACTACACTTGAAAAATTCAATCAACGGAAATCATTTTTCCGTTGACTGGAGAAAATGACCCCAAAATGGAGGAAAATGACTTCCACCCAAATTGGGTGGAAGTCATTTTCCGCCGCATTTCATTTCACCATTCAACTTTGGTTTCCGGTGGAAATTAGATTTGGTTTCCGCCGGAAACGAGGGGTCTTTTTTTTAAATTAAAAATATTATTTTTAATATTATTATAAATATTTTAAATAAAGTAATAAAAATATATAATTATACAATTCTATTCATTTTTCAGAAAATAAACCAAACACACAAATACAGTTTTCTAGAATACATCCAAACACTTGAAATGAACTTATTTTCTGAAAAATGACTCATTTTCGAGCTTTCCAAACACAACCTTAGTCTTTTACAAGGCGTTTGGTTGGGATGAGGGAATTATGGGAGAAAAGAATTGTAATTCGATGGAATTGTAATTCAATAAATAAAATAGGAATTGAAATTACAGTGTTTGGTATGCATGAATAGGAGTACATGGAATTGAAATGTACTTCCTCTGTCCCATTTTACCTGTCCTGTTTAATATCCATTGGTCAAACCAACTATTTCTTCCTTGCTTATTTTCTTTAGTAATTTTTAGTTATTTTTAAATTTGATTTTTTGTGTTTAATAGTACTTTTAATGTAGTTTCTAAATATATAAATTTTATATACTAATACTAAATTTAATATTATGAAAAATTGAATTAAAAATAACTCCAGTCAAGCCTCGTTAACCGAATCAGACAAACAAAATGGGATGGAGGTAGTAATAAATAACAAAATGACTAAAATGCCCTTATGTTGTTGTTGTAGTAATAATTCTTTCAAAAATGATAATAATAATAATTCTTTAAAAATAATAATAATAATAATAACAATAATAATAATAAATATTTCAAATTTAAAAAAAAAAAAAACAAAGGGTATGGGACTATAGGAGGAGTGACAAAATTGTCTTTACACCTACAAATTTGCCCCTCATCTCCATTGAATTGCAATTCATGGGCCCCTCATGAATTGCAATTCCTCATTTGAAGGGAATTGTTAAAAAAAAAAAAAACAAAGGGTATGAGAGGAGTGACAAAATTATCTTTACATCTACAAAATTGTCCCTCTTCTCCATTGAATTGCAATTCATGGGCCCCATGAATTGCAATTCAACATTTGGAGGGAATTGTAATTCTCTCCAACCTAACAGTGTAGTTTGGGAATTCCCCCAAACTACACCCAACCAAACAACCCCTTATTGTAGTATTCTTCTCATCCTCCTATATAAATAAAGAGTAAATACCCAAAATGGTCCCTCAACTATAGCGAAATTCACAAATTAGTCCTCAACTTTTGATTGAATCCAATTAAGTCCTCAACTATTCAATTTTTACCTAATTTGGTCCTCCGTCAACTCCTCCGTCTAAAGCATGTTAACTCTAAGGTCATATGTGTAATTTCACCCTCTCAACCTCAAAAATCACCCACCATCTCACTGCTCTCCAACTCCACGTTCGCGACATCCCCAGCATCGTCCATCTCTCCCCTGACCTCCACCTCCGCCGCTCCTCTTATCTTCTTCACCACTGCCTCCGTCCTCTCCTACCTCACCTCCCAGCCTCCCACTGCACCAAGAACCTCAATATGACCCCTGATATACGTGGCACCATCTGCATGCGCCGTTCACCTCCCAGGATCGCACGGTTTCACCATCAAGCTCCAACACTCTATCGCCATATCTCTCTCTCTGTAATCGAATAAAATTTTTTTTTCTCGTAGCTTTTTTCTACAGTAGAGCTAGTCCTCGAAGTCTCCAGCTCTTGCTCATAGTCAAGGGCTATGTAAGCGAGCTTTTCTTTCATGTCTCTCACAATTTCCCGCTCAGTTGTGGTGGTGAAAGAGTAGCCACGCTCCGTGAGGATTTTCATCAAATGATCGGTCAAGTCCCGGCCAGCCAAATCAAGACGAAGGATGGCATGGGGAAGGGCATAACCCTCGTAGATGGGGACAGTGTGACTGACACCATCACCAGAATCCAAAACAATACCAGTAGTACGGCCACTAGCATACAGGGAAAGAATAGCTTGAATGGCAACATACATAGCCGGGGCGTTGAACGTCTCAAACATAATTTGGGTCATCTTTTCCCGATTAGCCTTAGGGTTAAGAGGTGCTTCAGTCAAGAGTACCGGGTGCTCCTCGGGGGCCACACGAAGCTCATTATAAAACGTGTGATGCCATATCTTCTCCATATCATCCCAGTTGTTAACAATTCCGTGCTCAATTGGGTATTTCAGGGTTAAAATTCCCTGCTTCACCTGAGCTTCATCTCCCACATACACATCCTTTTGACCCATACCCACCATCACACCCGTATGGCGAGGACGGCCAACAATGCTAGGGAACACAGCCCTCGGAGCATCATCTCCAGCAAACCCAGCCTTGACCACTCCTGTCCCATTGTCACAGACAAGTGGCTGAATATCATCTGCCTCGGCCATCTTATGCTACTTCCTCTCTAGAAGTCGGAATCGGAGAGAGAGAGAGAGAAAGACAGACAACGGCGCGAAGGAATCGGAGCTCTGTTCTTCTTTCTTCTTGCTTCTGGTGTTTTTTCTTCTTTTTTTTTTTCGTAATAATTTACTTTTTGAGCTTTGTGCATGAAATTACATATATATCCTCAGATATCATGGTCAACAAACAGTCAAATAGACGGAGGACTTAATTGGGTAAAAATTGAATAGTTGAGGACTTAATTGGATTCATTCAAAAGTTGAGGACTGATTTGTGAATTTCGCTATAGTCGAGGGACTATTTTGGGTATTTACTCATAAATAAATGATATGCTAACTATCATGTAGTGTGATGATATTCTGATTATCAATTACCATACTAAATAAGTGGTCATATGTTTGAACTCGATAGGTATAGAACAATTTACTACTAGGTAAAAAATTAAATGAGTATTTTAAAAAAATAAATTATATAACTTTTTATAAATAAGAAAATTCTGTCAAAGAAAAAAAAGTACGGAGTATTTCCTAGCTGTAGCACATTCAGAATTACAGATAAAAATAATCTGTCAATCACAGCCCCCAAAAAACCAACCCAGAAAAAAGCCAAACCGGCCTAAATGTGGACCCCCAAATCTAATTTATTCTCATTTTGACCCCAGGAAAATTTTCAGAATACACCCAAGATTTCCATTAACAGTTTTTTGGAACTTTTCTTCTTCTTGTCTGCATCTCTCTCTGTAATTTTTGGTTTCTTTAATCTGAGAGGGGGAACAGAGAAGGGCAAATAAAAAGGGGAAAAAGAAAATTCAAAAGAAAAAGCATTTACCAAAATTTCCAGATTTCGAAGGAGGTGAACAAAGAAAGGGCCCCCCCGTTCACCACAATTGAGTACTCTATTTATAAATATCCCCAGATTTTGCCTGTAATTGCATCGTCGTCTTCTTCTTCTCCTCCTATATCTCATTTCGCCGCCTCTTTTGATTTTCCAGTCAAAACCTAGGACCCCTCCTGCCGATTATCGATTCAAAGTTTGAATCTTTGTGTATACAAAGGTAAGGTTTCTATTCAATCAACCCCTTCATTTCCCATTCCTATTTCTCCGGGTTCTTTGTTTGTCTGTTGGTATCGATTTTCTTGGATTGGGTTTGAGTTTAATCTTCCATTTCCATGGCTTTTTTATTGTACGATGCAGATCTGGTTTGGAGTTGAAGCATATAGAATAATAGATCTGAGATCTGAGATCGGGGATTTCGTATGGTCGTGAAGCAAAAGTGGTTTTTAGGAGTTTTAGAGTGGATTGATAGATGGCGATGGTAGGTGAGAACGATTCGGTTCAGATTCGGGAAGTGTGGGATTATAATCTGGAGCAGGAGTTTGCCCTAATCCGGGAAGTGGTGGATGAGTATCCGTACATCGCCATGGACACGGAGTTCCCCGGCGTGGTTATCCGGCCGGTGGGCAACTTCAAGAACAGCTGCGACTATCATTACCAAACTCTAAAGGACAACGTGGACATGCTGAAGCTCATCCAGCTGGGACTCACTTTCTCCGACGAGGAAGGGAATTTACCCAAGTGCGGGACCCACACCCACTGCATCTGGCAGTTCAACTTCCGGGAGTTCAACCCCAACGAGGATGTCTTCGCCAACGATTCCATAGAGCTGTTGCGACACAGCGGGATCGATTTCCAGAAGAACATCGAGAAAGGGATCGACGCTAGGCGGTTTGGGGAGCTGCTGATGTCATCCGGGGTGGTTTTGAACGATAATGTTCATTGGGTTACGTTCCACAGTGGGTACGATTTCGGGTATCTTCTCAAGCTATTGACTTGTCAAATGTTGCCGGAATCGCAGCCCGGGTTCTTTACATTGATCAAGGCTTATTTCCCGGTTGTGTATGATATCAAGCACTTGATGAAGTTCTGCAATAGCCTCCATGGCGGGTTGAACAAGCTTGCAGAGCTTTTGGAGGTGAAGAGAGTCGGGATTTGCCACCAGGCCGGGTCGGATAGCTTGCTCACGGCTTGCACTTTCAGGAAGTTGAAAGAGAGCTTCTTTAGCAGCTCTGTGGAGAAATATGCAGGTGTATTGTATGGTTTAGGTGTTGAATCTTCTTGACAGAGAGAAAATTAATTTTATAAACCTGTGAATACCCAAAACACAAAAAAAAAAAAAACCAAGAAACAAAAATTATTATTCAGGAGATAATAGAGGTGTTTGTTTATTGAGGAGAGGAGGTATTATGTGTATGTGGGTTTGATGATGCCCCCCAGCCCCCTACTTCTTAATTTGTATACTCAGGTTGAAAAAGTATGTTATTTTATGATATCTTGCTTGTGTAGCATTGCTTAATATCTTCACATTTACCATTCTGTGCTGCCAAGAAACATAAGTATGTGTGGCTCATTCAGTTCATTGCTGCAGCTTCTCTGTTAGATCATTACATTTGCCTTGTGTTGTGCTTAGGTAGAAACAAAGTTATTATTGGTTCTCTTCAGCTGGATTTGATTTGATTTTACTCTGGAATTGCTGCATAGATTGGTTTCTGTTTTCCATCAATTCTGCAATTAAGATGGGGAAGCATTAGCCCCTCGGTACTTAGCGTAGTTCGTTCGTTGTGGCCTGGATTCAAAGTTGGAATCGTCGATGAGTTTAGATTAGTCCAGCAAAGTTGGGATCACTTAAGTTTAAAAAAAAAAAGATGGGGAAGCTTTTCGTCACAGTCTAGATTGAAGGATTTGATCAATGGGTCTAGATTAGTCCGGCGAAGTTGAAATCACCCATGAGTTTAAATTAGTCCGGTGAAGTTGGGATAACCTAACTTTAAAAGTAAAAGATGGGGCAGCTTTGAGAGAATAATTAACAGAATATATAGGTAAACTAGTATTTGTCCCGTGCGGTGCACGGACTAAAAATTATAAGTATTGTTGTTATGTTATTATATTAAAATTATTACTTATTATGTTGATTTTATATTTAATTTCTCCTTTTTATATATCTGGAGTCCTATTATAATTGCGATGTGTTCAATTATAATCTTTTTTCTATTTTCTATTTTGTGTTGATGTAGTCTTTGTTCAATATCATACCCAAGATTGGCAAGGCTCTGGTTCTACTTATTTTCAAGATCTATATCATTTTGTATTTTCATTTTCATTTTTACTTTATTCTTGTAAAACACAGTTCTCTACAACATATTATTTGTTATACTTTTATATGCAAATAATTAAATAAGTCCATTGTATGTAAATAACTTTTCAAATTTCAAGTTTAGTCACATTTGATCGACTGTGCATTTAATCTTGGGTATGATATTGAACAAAGACTACATCAACACAAAATAGAAAATAGAAAAAAGATTATAATTGAAACACACCGAATTAAAATGGATAACTAGCTAAAATAATAAAATTTTATACAAATTTTTTAAAACTAAAAATTAGCTAAAACATCCTAGTAAACTACAATGGCAGTTAATTCGTCCTACGCCTAATATATGCAACTGCATATATATATATATATATATATATATATATATATATATATATATATTAATAAGAACTATGAAACTTTTGCTTTACAGCTGAAATATATTCAATCTATGTATAAATATTTTAGAGGGATTTGAATCCGATTAAAACTTTCTTCAGTAAACATACATTAGATCGTTCGCTTGAAATACTAAAACAAACAATAAGAATAAACATTGAAATATAACAAATCTAAAAATAATTCTGCTCAAACTTTGAAATAAACACTTAAAAATGAAAAAGTTTGAGAAACCAAGTTGTTCCACAAGTTACTACACCTCCAAATTTAAAAATAAAACAATCCTACACGGTCTCATCTAGGATGATTGAATTGACAACCATGATTACCCCCTTCAAGGTTAACAAAGGAGATAGAGGCAGACATCCAAACAAATAATAATCCCACTATAGTAAATGTTGTAGGAAAAATCAATGTGTTGGGAAAGTTGGGCAACCTCCTTCCCCAAGCACCATACAGCCATTCCCGCCTCCTTGTTCTTCAACCAACCATCCACAAATTGGCCAAACACAAAATTAAAGTTTCCCAATGGAATTTTTTCAAATCAGCGTTAGATGCTCCAACAACATGATCCTCACACTGCACCTTACCAACCTATTCTTTCTTTCCCTTGCTTCAATGAGTAACATTATGTTTACCTCCAGGTATAAAAGCTACAGACACTCTTTCCATACTAATTGGAGAAACTTAAATCCTGCAAGAAAGAAAAAGAGTTATCATTAGACAAAGAAAGCCATATAGTAGCCTTACCTGCAAGAAAGAAGAAGAGTTTTCCTTAATCGAAGAAAGCCGGCATTGTACCTAGCCTTACCTTTCTCCACACTTTTATCCTTGGGGTTGAGAGCGCTTAATCGGGGACTCTGACTGAAAGACATCATCCTTCTTTCTACAAAAATTCATCGGTCAAACCTGTTTTTTAGAATTTCTTTTTCTTTATTTGTGTCCGATGCATCTTTTATTCCATGCATTAGCCCCATTTTTGCTTCCTGCGATTCACTATCATCCAAGCTATGCCCCAATTTACCGTCATCATGTTTAGGATCACCTTCTGCAGTTCAGCATGTTGCTAAGTCTGCTCTATCACCGTTAATTTTTATATATAATATTCCAGTTTTGCAAGCTGATTACCAAAGTAATCCAGAGTCACCATATGCCTTTATGTACCTGTAGTGTACATGCATATTGTTTACCGTTCCCAGTAGTACTCTTGTGATATATATGGAAACACAATGCACAAACCTGCAATTATTATCACCAGATCTGGGTTCTACGATGTTAGCATAGGTGGCATACCAGTAGAGAACTAAACAACGCCCAAAAAATAACAAACGCCGCCAAGTCTGGAATACAATGGGACAATTTTCGGTGAGCTAAAATTCTTCAGGTAAAATTTTTTTTCTCAACGAAAATGAGAAATAAAACATATGTTTATCAGTTGTTTAATATCAGTTTCATAATTTATTGTACATGCACAATATATATTTGTATTTAGTAAACTTAAATATATTTTAAAGCAAGGATTTTCTAATATATAAAAAGAAAATGTAGCCAGATGCGATAAACAAAATTAAAAGATTGATGAAGAGAAATTGTTTATTGGTTACACTAAAAAGAAGGTTAGTGTACATTGCTTCCTCTTGCATACTATAATGGTTTATCTTATAATTTTCATCTGTGTATGGTACGGTTGATCTAATAATTTTCATCTTTGTGTTCTTCTATCTTGCTAGTAATCTTATATATTTATATATATAATCTTATATATCTATGTATATACAGCTTGCTTAAGTAGTGTTGTAGTTGCGATTGTCCCAGGCGATGTTGCATACAGTTTTCTGCAAAGGAAACAAAAATCAATACCTGATAAATTTAAAAAAATGGATAAAAAATGAACACATCAGTTTCCATAAATACCTTGTTCCACATATCTTCTCTTTTGTTTATTCCTTTTTTTTTTTTTCCAGGCGTGATTGTAGAGCCTTCTGCCCTTCTCTACATTCTACCTACTTCCGCCTCGTCCGCCGCAGACGCCATGACAAATATATACACTAATGGTTCTTCTATTGTTTTGTGCCACTTTTTCGGGTGATGAAGTACGTCCTGAGTAGTGTTATCTTTAGAATTGTGAGGGCTTATTTATAGTGTTGATGATGAAGATTCCATAATTCATCTCAGATTAAAATTAATTTTGTATTTATACTTGCATTGATGTCTGTAATTATAAAGTATATGAAGAGACAACTTGATAGTAAACAAAATTTGATATTGCAAATAACCTTTCAAATTATTAATATTTATTTGTATTATTTTAGATATCTGCAAAATTGAAAAGCGTACAAATGCTGAATAAATATGAAACAGACTATCACTTTGTAATCATCGATTCTGCAAAATGGGAGTGTGAAGAACAGATTTGCTTTGATGATTATTAATAAGGCTATTTAGGATGAATATGATGTTTCTCCTCTTCTCTCATCTACCTACTTCAGAGGCAGTGGCACCTCCTACTCCTCTGCCATGGCTGACAAACACAAGGACACAACACTAAAATTAACCAAATATTTTTAATCAATCAAACATTCAGGGATCGTTTACTACATTTTGATGTTTTTCCATTTTCAGTTTTCCATTTTTCCTTTTCCATTCCTCCCGTTTTCCATTTCTCCAGTTTTCCAATTTTCCTTCTCCATTTATCCAATTTTTTCATTTCTTTAGTTTTAGTACATAATTTGATTACAAAACAAGATACTCAAAACTTCATTAAATACAATCATCCCATATAACATTTGTATATTTATACGACAAAGATAATCTTATCTTTATCTTATCTTATCTTACTCTATACAATAGCAAAAACTTTTGATGATGATGAGGTAAAAGCATAGAGTGTCTTTTGATGATGATGAGGTAAAAGAAATCCAAAAATGCATGGAGGATGAACAAGCAAAAGCATAGAGTGTCTTTTTGATGATGATGAGGTAACCTTTATATAAATTTTGTAGTAATAATATTTCAGATTCTTTCTTCAGTTCATACTTATATTTGCATGATTAGTTATTAACAAAATAATATTGTTTGCTATTACATAGGGTACATACATACATGCAACTATTCCAAAGGAGGATGTTTTGAAGTATCAAACTGTTTATGTTGAAGGTACTGCATATTAAGAACTTATTACAAGCAACAAACTACTATACCTACTTTCTTCTTAGTATGTGCTTCTGTTTTGCACTTGAACAGATTTCCAGCCTTCCATGTACTTCAAATAATACAATGTAACAAAGACGAGTGGATTCAAAGAACTCTATCAGACATCTTGAGGAAACAATGCCATCTAAAGACTTCAAAACTGATAGCATGGTTTGCATCATTTTGTTAGTAGAAAGTAGGAAGATTTCAATAATCTGTTATTATTTAATGTATAGTTATGCTTTTGTTTTGCATTTGCTTTAACATGTTTTCAGGTACTTCAAAGAACACAATGCAGCAAAGACAAGGGGATCCAATGAACTGGACCTGACATCTTAAGGAAACAAAAACATTCAAGGACTTTAAAACTAACAACTTGGTTTGCATCATTTTGTTAGAAGTATGAAAATTTCTACAGTTTGACAGTCATATCAAAGAACTGTCATTGATGCTAGTGGTATGTATTTCAGTTGTATTCATATTTATAAAAATAATTTATTAAAAGTATGCCAGGGTATTTCAATGTATTTCAGTTCTATGTTTTTAGACTGAAATGTTTTAATGTTTAATGATTATAATATATTGTTTATTATATAATGTTTATATGTAAGAAAAAAAAATTCTAATGTTAAATTTTATGATGTTGTATAGTATGTAGAATAAAGTTGTATATTTATTTTGTTATACTATGTATAATATATGCAATTATAATATTCTATCATTATTTATTAGATATTATTGCCTTATGTTGCTTGATTTTTCGATTTGTACATTTTTGCAACAAATGAAATTAATAATTTCCTACATTGCAACATTCCACATGACCATGTTGAATGAATATGTAGTACTAAAGTAAGGTGTTTACTACTATCAAATTGTCTGCGTACACCTTTAAGTTGCATTATGATTACACAATCATCATGAAAAATAAGTTCAATATATTCTCGCTGTAATGTCTTTTTTTTTTTTTTTTTTTTTTTTTTTTTTTTTTTTTTGATTTT